>NW_026067905.1:13126142-13173949 GCF_014885135.2 Alexandromys fortis | reverse complement strand
TTTTTTTTCAATAAAAAAATTATATTTTAAAAAAAAATCTTAAAAAAAAATAAAAATAAAAAAAAAACCACCATCTTTCCTAAAATCAAATATAAACCTCTAACCCTCTAGTCTGATGAGTTACATGCGTCCGCACACACCCGGAGCCCCAATCTCAGGGAGTGGAACTAGAAGGCCAGCCTGAGCTACAGGACATCCTGTCTGAAAAACCAAGACCTACATGCCCTTGAAGCCTGAGATGTTGCCTTGTGAAGTGTAGGAGACCACACTTAAACTTTGCTCTCCAGATGATTTTACATCAATGTATTTTTAAAATGGAATGTCAGTTCTGATGCTATAATAAAATTAATTTTGTAGTCTATGATTATGAAGAATTAATAACAACTGATAAAAAACTGGGAGTTTTTATATGAAAAAACTTGAAAAATATTTGTATTTTCAACTACTGAAAAAAACTAAAGGAAAACAAATGCATGGCAATAAAAGGCTGATGGGGATGGGGTACACTACAGAGGGCCTTCAGCTACCACAACACACAGTCCTTCCTTACCAACAAGATAACCTTTCTAGAGATTTTTTTTTTGAAACCAAGCAACTCTCTAGGTGAGAGTTTTTTCATGAAATGCTCTGCCATAAACATTTTTTGAGAAGAGAAGGGGTGAGAAGAGGCAGGCAAACGACACTTGAATTTGTCAAGATAAGTAAAGTGTGGACAGAGCAGTTTGCTGAGGTTTCTGACTCCCTCTCAGAGGCTGACTGTATTGACTTGGTTGGTAACAGGGTTCCCCTTCACACACTGGCATTACTTAACCCCACCACATTAAAATGGACCACATCTTCAAATACTGTTTATCATAAATTCCTCATGAAGCACTACATCTCATCTATAATTCAGAAATCTCAGCTTTTTTTTTTATTATTTGTTTGTTATGTATACAATAGTCTATCTGTGTGTATGCCTGCGGGCCAGAAGAGGGCACCAGACTTTATTACAGATGGTTGTGAGCCACCATGTGGTTACTGGGAATTGAACTCAGGACCTTTGGAAGAGCAGGCAATGCTCTTAACCACTGAGCCATCTCTCCAGCCCCTCAGCTTTTTTTCTAAAATTACTTTTTCTTACTTAAGTGCTAACAATAAACTATCTCATAAATACCACTGATCTTTAACACATAACTCATGCAAAGATGTCATCTTGTTGCTTCCAGTGGAAAAGATAATCTAGTACGGGAAACACACTTGAAGCGCATATCAGTAAGTAGCAGATCCAAAGCAGGAACCCATGTTTCCAAGTGCACACCAAGTTTATGTCTACTGACTGTATTCTACCATAGTACACCAGTACTGTCTGCATTAGAACAAGTAAAAACAAACTTATACAAATATTAACAGCTGGCCGGGCGGTGGTTGCGCACGCCTTTAATTCCAGCACTTGAGAGGCAGAGGCAGGCGGATCTCTGTGAGGCCAGCCTGGTCTAGAAGAGCTAGTTCCAGAACAGGAACCAAAAAGCTACGGAGAAACCCTGTCTCGAAAATCAAAAAAAAAAATATTAATAGCTGCACAAAAATAACATAAAAGATAATTTCAACTGTTTGACCTGATAATTCTATTACTATCAATCTATCAGATTTCAAAAATATTGTATATATTTCTTAAAACATTATTTACAATTGTGAAAAATTTAAGAAAATCTAGATAACCACCATCAGGAAAACAGCTGAAGTATGGTACATCATCTACCCTTTAAACATGTATGTGTGTGGGTAACACTGCACGTGTTTGTGGAGGCCAAGGGTCCACCTTGGGTGTTTTTCTTCAGGATCTGCCCATTTCCACTTACCAGCGCCAGTATTACTGCCACTTACCACCATGCCCATTTCCTTTATACCTGGGTTCTAGGAACTGAGCTGAGGTCTTCACACTTGCAACAAGTACGTCCCTGACTAAACTACTTCCTCAGCCCACCTTCTCTCACAACAGCTAAACCATTTCTACTAAAAAAATAAACATCCACTCGAATGACCTCAAATGGCAATATATATGTTTATTAGTATAATTAATATGGCAATACTCAATATTGCATTAATTTTCCTCATAATTCTCATACACACAGCATCGTTTCCCCTTTAGATATGTTTCCTATGGCCAACAAACTTATGAAATCTTGCAGGGTAGAAGCTTCCAACAGAGACATGAACAGGAAAAGGCATAAGAAAACAGTTATTCCTTCTCTACATTGCTCCTTTGATATTTGTGCCATCCTTTCCCACAACTTTCTATCTTCATGGTTTATCAATAACTCATTGAAAAAAATCAATAAATACCCTCCGCATGAAATAAACAGTGCCCATGAGGCCCTGGTGTTACAACCTGCTCCCCAGTTCCATCCCGGCCTGGTGGCCCAAGCCCAGCTACCAGCTATGCTGCACAAGTACGACACACTGAAAACACAAAGGCGGTGTCGGACACAGAAAAAAAGGAAAGAAATTTTGATGAAATAAATGTTTACTAACACAAGAGAAGTTAGTGGAATTAAGGATATAATTATCAACTATAATCCCTGAGCAAGAAAAAGCCTATACAAATGCAACCAAGGATAACAGAGTACTAGGACACGGATACACAGCTTCTTAAAGGAGGACTCAGAAATAACAACAAAAAAAGAAACTCACAGCACCCTTACCTGACTGTGTCACAGACAGTGATTCATCTGACCAACTGTAACAGGGCTGATGAGACTTGACAGAAAGGTGACAGTGTCCTTCGGTCCTATGACTTCCTTTGCTAGACTCTTGCTTTGATACAGATAAGCAACTTTTAGGAGGAGACTGTTCAAACAGAAAACCAAACAGGAATTATTCTGTCATACAACTGTGAACTTGTATTTAAAATACATTCTATAACATTTTCATATCAAATGAACATGAAATTTAGTGATATACATAATAGATTGAATATATTAAATTTTAACACAACTTTATATAATTTCACAAAAGGTTAAAAAAAAGCTTCCTAATTCTACTGAAGACATTTTCTTTTTCTTCAACTCAATTCCTTTCTTTCAAAAAATTATTGATTTTAGACGGGCGTGGTAACACACACCTTTAATTCCAGCACTTGGGAGGCAGAGGCAGGTAGATCTCTGTGAGTTCGAGGCCAGCCTCGTCTATAAGAGCGAGGTCCCAGACAGGCTCAATAATACAGCAAAACCCTGACTCAACAAACAAACAGACAAACAAATCCCAGCACTAGGGAGGTGGAGACAGGAGTGAGATGGCTGGACAGAGAGAGGAATTATAAGGTGGGAGGAAGCTGGAGCTCAGTGCATTCGGGGGAGGCAGTCTGAGGACAGGATCGCCCAGTCTTTGAGCAGTGGTAGAGGTGAAAGGTCTCTCTAGTGTCTGGCCACACTGCTTCTCTGATCCTTCAGCTTTCACCCTGATATCTGACTCTAGGTTTAATTTATTAAGACTAATTAGAATTAATGCTACAACTTTAACTCAATTTTTGATAAGCTTAAAAATACTGGGTTTCATTATATTTTCATACCAGGTTCTCACTCCGAAGCTCAGGTGGCCTAGAGATCACTATGTAGCCCACACCTGGCTAATTTTACTTTCATGTTTTGTTTTGTTTGGGGTGGGTAGGGAGGTAGGGTGGGAACCTAAATTTTCTTAACGACAGAAAACAAGTTATGAAATGACATGCTTTAAGCAATTATAGTAAATTACAAATGGCTAAGATGTTAGTGATATTTACTCTCCTTATCCACTTAATTAAAAATTACTAAATACGTACTATTTTTATGGGAGGATAGAACAAAATGGTGTGAGACTGTCCACAAAGCATAGACAATTTTACTTTCCAAAAAAGGCAAAGTTCCTGCCCTGTCATCAAGGGGAAGTGAAAATAGCTGACCTGAGTCCTGTCACCACCACTTTCTATCCCTAGGACTTTGGACAAGTCTTTATAAGAAAATATTGTTTTTAGATTTGATTATTTATTTTCTGTGTATGAGTGTTCCACTGTGTATGTAAATGCATCACTGTGTACCTTGTGCCTGCGAAGGCAGATGACATCAAATCTCCTGCAACTGGAGTTTTAGAAGGTTGTGAGTTACCATGGGGGTGCTGGGAACTAAGCTCGAGTCTTCTGTAAGCGCCCTCAACCACTGAGCCATCTCTCCAGACCCTCACAATAGTTTTAACCTGCTGATCTTCAGAATGGGGATTTACAGTGTCTCCTACTTTCTAAGGCTGTTGTGAGGATTAACTGAGGTCATTCATGTCAGGTACTTAACATACTACCTGTACCTGATACGTATAAATGCTACTTTTTAGTATAAAAATCTACCTTAGTACATCACTTGTTCTAATTTCCTTTAAACATTTTCTTCAGAAAGAAAAATACCTAATTTTTAGTATTCAATTAATTTTGTGGTTAAAAGGTAGAAGCTAACACATTTATAGAACTTAGAAATTAATAAAACTGTGTTCAAATGCAGTTCAGTTCCACAAGTATTATGCTATAAGTAAATTACCTATACAATAAGCTTATTATCACCATACAGTAATTTCAAAAACATTAGCATAAAAATGAGAAGTCTTCTATACTCTAAAAGCATTTTCTAAGTCTGTGCAAAAGAATATTAGCAATGGGGCTGGAGAGATGGCTCAGTGGTTAAGAGCATTGCCTGCTCTTCCAAGGGTCCTGAGTTCAATTCCCAGCAACCACATGGTGGCTCACAACCATCTGTAAAGAGGTCTGACGCCCTCTTCTGGCCTTCAGGCTAACACACAGACAGAATATTGTATACATAAATAAATAAATTAATTAAAAAAAAAGAATATTAGCAATGTAGTATTTTCAGCATAACATGGAATCAGCTCTGCATTAACAATCCAAATTTTTTCTGCTAAATCTTTCAGGTGCAATAATGTTATACACAAGAATCTGACTAACCTTTCAATAGGAAATCATACAACTAATTCTTCACACCCATACTAAAAATGAGGATTTTGAGCTGGAGAGATGGCTCGGAGATTAAGAACACTGGCTGTTCTTGCATAGGACCTAGGGTCAATACCCAGTAGCCACAGCAGCTTATGACTGTCTCTAACTCCAGTTTCAATAGCCAATGTCCTTTTCTGGCTTCCTTGAATACCAGGCATACAAATGGTACAGACATATTTGCCAGCAAAACATCCACACACATAAAATAATAATTTAAAAACAAAATTCTAACTATACATATCCCTACCCATATTTTTAAACAAAATGAGGTTTTTAACATGGGCCAGTAAGATGGCTCAGCAAATAAAAGCACTTGTTGCCAATCCTACAACCTGAGTTCAACTGCTGAAACCCACATATGTGGTTTACAGGAGAAAACTGAAGTTGTCTTCTGATTTTCACATGCAGACATACACACAAGTACATATGTAACTTTCTTTCTCAATAAAGAAGCATTTGTTAGTATTTCATATTGTTATGCTGATGTCTTAATCTCCCAGAAATCAACCTGAAAAGCAGGGGAGTTTCTTTCTTGAATTTTTAACTTTCCATTAAGTAAAAATTTAAAACATACCTAAGTGTCTTTGCTATACTTTAGTTAATAATTGCTAATTCATAGTCAGAATAACAGTGATCATTTTATGTCTTTAAAATATCTGAAATGAACAGTTTTCACTTACTATATTGGGCATTACGTTTTCTGTATTTTCTTTTATTCTGTGCTTAACCCAACAAAGAAAGTATTCCCCGATTCAGCAAGGCTTGCAGACTTTGGAAACTGTTGCTTTCATCTGTAATTTCACTTGTGCAGTAATAGCACAACAGGTGCTATCTCCCTATTACCATGCATTTTCATGTAATGTGTACATGGAACCTCATGATTACATCTCAATCTTATGGGCACATATATCTGTGGATGGTCAGAAAGATGACTTTTCATTTAGTTATATTTTAATGTACAGAATATATACTGGGACATGCTTCATAACTAGATGTATTTGTCCCATGAGAACTGTGGACACTTAAAGACCTGCCCTGTTCCTTTTGCTCAGACTAACTGCACAATTAGCTCACTTAGTTCAAACTACACTAAAGGTTTTTGTAAATACCTCTTAAGTTTAAAACTTTACAGCTGTGCACAAGGTCGGATCACAGATGTCCAGCCAAGGTTGCTACACAAGCACCCAAAGAAAAGCATGCCAATTCTTCACTTGCCAAGTTTGCTGACAATAGACCTATGTCTCAAAGTTTGTCACTGGACACTGTGTCTCTCCACCCCTCCACCCCCCCCCCCCCCCCCCCCCCCCCCCCCCCCCCCGTCTGGTCACATCTGGTCATGGTCTCACTCTGTAATCTTGGAACCTTGTGTTGCCATGGCAATGGCTCTGCTCCCTATTGTTCACCCTATGAATGTGCTTTTGACCAATGAGGTAACTCTTGTAATTTTATTGCTTCAAGGCTCCTGTAAGGACTAGAGAAGAAGAAGCTGGAAGAAGCTAGGAGAAATTAGAAGTAGGGCAGGAGAATTAGAATAGAAAGTAGAACAATAAAGAAACTGATTCAGAAAAGCACATGTGAGAAAGTTCATTCACCCTTAGAAAAAGTCCATTTCACTTGCTCTGCATCCATTCTGAACCTGGAAGAGAATCTTGGAGCTGGGCCCCAAAGGCTCTCGTTACTCATCATGTTCCCACAAATAATCATTACTCTGTGTGCGTGTGTATGTGTGTACGTGTGTGTGTGTACGTGTGTGTACATGTGTACTGTGTACATGTGTGTACATGTGTGTACATGTGTGTGTGCGCGTGTGTACGTGTGTGCGCGCGCGTGTGTACGTGTGTGTGTGTGTGTGTACGTGTGTGTGTGTTTGTGCATGCGTGCATGCACATGTGCCATGTGCTGGTCAGAGAAAATTTTGCAGGAGTCAGTTCTTTCCTTCCACCTTGAAGGTTCTAAGAATTAAGCTCAGGTCATCAAACTTGGCAGCTAACACCTTATTTCCCACTGAGCCATTTCTCTGTACCTATTAGACATTAGAAATTTCTATCTGTGCTGACTAGTTTAACCTGGCACACGCTAGAGTCATCTGAGAGAAGGAAACCTCCTTAAGACTGGACTGTATGGAAGCCTGTAGGGTACTTCCTTAATTAGTGATTGATGGGGTCCAGCTCACTGTTCGGTACCACCCTGGGCTGGTGGTCCTGGGTTTGGAAAAAAAATAGGTGGAGCAAGCCAGTAAGCAGCTCTCCTCCATGGCCTCTGCGTCAGCTCCTGCCTCCAGGTTCCTGCCCTGACTTTCTCAGGTGATGAACAATGATGTGGAATTATAAGCAAAATAAATTCTTTCCTCCCCAACTAGTTATAATGCTTTGTCACATAAACAGTAATGCTAAGTCACTATCTCTTTAATATTATTAGACTTGATAATGTGTAATTTCAACTGCTACTAAAGCTAAATTCATATACTTATAAAGATAAGCTTACTAAAAGTTTTATTTCTCTTCAAATGTTAAACTCTGTATGTTACAAGTATGGTGATAATCAACGTTGCCATTATAACTATTAGTAGCACCTTTTAGACAGATTTTTTTTTTCCCAAAGGAATTTTAAGGTACAAATAGGTACTGGGTCGTGGTGGCGCACACCTTTAATTCCAGTACACAGAAGGCAGAGGCAGGCAGATCTCTGTGAGTTCGAAACCAGCCTGGTATACAGAGAAAGTTCCAGGACAACCAGGACTGTTACAATGAAAAACACTGTCTCAAAGGACCAAAAAAAACAAAACAACAAAAAACAAACAAACAAAAAGATATAAATAAGCATCAACTTACATGTTTACTAGGAGAGGCAGATTCCAGTTCCTGTGAAAAAACCATTTCCTCAGTAAGTATACTGAGATCTGGACTCCCAGGCTGTGCTTGTACCATAGATTCAGAAGGTAAACAGAGGACAGAAGGGCTGCCTAACTCTTCTGGAATACAATTTTCACTGTTTCTGTGAGAGTAGGAAGGTATCAGAGATTCTTCTTCACTTGTAAGTCCTGAAAACACAGGGTGAAAATGTCCAATCTTGGTCAATGAAGAAGTTACATTTGTTACACGTTAGACTAGTTTCCAGTATAGAACCACAATACTTAATTAACATTTACTACTAAAGTCTGTTCATTAACAATTTTGGCTGACACCATTTGAGAGCAGATATTAACCAGTGATGATGACTGGCAACCTAAGTACGAGGGTATAGAACAATTATGATCCACAAACATACCCCCTTTGCAATGAAAACTGCTTCAGTCATTCATTGAAAATCATTTAGTATCTGGTTGGTACAGACCTTCAATGTCATCAGGTGTGGACCCAACACCTCACTGTTTCCTCTCACTAACAGCTATTGGAGAGTTCCTCCTTTCTCTATAGTCGGCAAAGTTGATGGTGTCATGTCAACTTTCCATAAATGTATGGGTCTTTCTTGGGTTATCTGTTCACAGTCTATTAATTACACACAATGGAGTTCACTATATCCTCATACATGTATATAGCACATCAGATTCACCTATATCTTCTCCTGTTCTCTTCCTACTCTCTGATCTTTTCTCTTCCCAACTAATTCTCCCACTTTCAAAATTTTTTACAAATGTACTTTTAGAAAAAATTATTTTTATTTATGTGTACGTGTGTGTCTGTGTGAATGTGTCATGTCTGTGTGGGTACACAAGGAAGCCAGAGTAGGGCACTGGAGCCCTTGAAGCTGGAGTTAGTCAGTCGTAAGACACCTGACAGGTGCCAGCAACAAAGCTTCAGTCCTGTGAAGGGTGGGAAGCGCTCTGAGACACAGAGCCATCTCTCTAGCACTGCTTCTGCCCTGTCCCTTTAAAAGTGATTCCATTAATATAATCAAGGCTGCATGTAGGCGCATCACCGAGTAGGGTTTTGTTGATTTATTTGGTTAGTGTTGAGTCAAGGTTTCATATAGCCCAAGCTGGCTTCAAACTTACTGTGAAGCAGAAACTGACCTTGAACTTCTGATTATCCTGCCTACACTTTGGAGGCAGTCTTGTGCCATCAAATCTAGGTGCTGGGGGAGGAACCCAAGGCTTTATTCTAGGCAAACATTCTAGCAGCTGAGTTACATCTTCAGCCCACAACTGAGTTTCATTTTTTTGGATTTCCTAATCAATGATCTTGCTAAAGTCATTATTCTAATAAAGTGGAAAATCCTGGGTTTGTGTGTGTTTGCGCATGGCAAACGTGCATACGTGTGTGAGTGTGTAAAGGGGTACATGTGCACATGCATGTGCAGTTATATACACCTGTGCACTCATGTGTGGAAAGTAGGAAAGGTCAGGTGTCCTCTATCACTCTCTGCCTCATTTCTTTGAGGCAAGGTCTCTCACTGAATCTGGAGCTAGCAGAGTCCCTTCCTCCCCACCCCCCACCCCATTCTGGGATTACAAGCAAACATGGATGCATGCCCAGCTTTTTACATGGGTACTTAGATACAAACTTAGGTTCTTAAGCTTATGAGACAAGCACTCTTACCCAATGCATCATCACTCCAGAATCAAATTCTGAATTTTCTATGTGCATACCTTTATTAACTGTAAATAATTAGAATTTTGTATCTTCCACCCAGTCCATACTTAATTGTCCAAACTTTAATTGTTTTTCAGGCCCTACTGAACTACTTAGAACATTCATACAATGCTTAATAAACATTTTCAAGGACAAAAATTTTCTGTTTTAACACTAAATATTGTATCTGTTTTAAGTCTGAGGTTTTTACTGTTTTGCATTAATACTATTTTCTTCTGTCAAGACAGCTCTTTTCCATATGTATTTTTATCTGAGGTTTATGTACGTGATCCGAAGTCTTTTTCTGAATCTATGAAAGTGATCAAGTTATTTTTCCTCTTTAGATTAGATTTGTATGCATAGTATTTAGGACAGAGAAGAACAGTTTTTTTTCCCTTTCATGTTATTATTTTATGGATTTAGCATAAAATTAATGTCATAAAGTGAGTTGAAAATGTATATCATTTTTATATTTTGTGGAAAGTAAAGAATTATACACCTGGGTTTTCCCTTTTTGAACGTCTATTAAGCTTTGGCAAGCTGAACATAAATGTTTATACTGGCAATAAGTCACTTACATTTTCTTTAAAAGAGCACACCATTTGTAACTGCATTGCCTTCTTCACTGTGAATTATTTCCATCAGAAAGAAATAAATATGTTACACTTTAGTTTGTATTTATTACCTTTCTGCTCTGTTCTTTGGTTCTCCAGTTCTTTCTTAGGAGTTTTGGGTTTTATTAGTTCTTTGTCCCAGGCAGCCAAAGCTTGTTTCTCCATTTGTCGAATTTCTGCTTCTTCTGCATCTAAACGCCGTTTCCATTCCAGGAGCTCCTCCGCATGTTGTCGTCGTTGCATTAGTTTTTGTTCCCGCTTTGTCAGAAACCTATAGTCACACCATGAAGAACAGTTAGAAAACTACACAGAGGCAGAGGTCACTTTAAAAGTCATTCATGCCTCACCAACAAGCTGTGCAGAAGCAGGGCATTCACACCCCTCTCTCCCTGAGAAAAGTTTGAAACGACAAAAGTACGATGAGCCAACTTACTGTTTTTAAATATGAGATTAGTGTTTCCTTATAAGAGGATGTCAGGGTAGTGAAGGAAAACTAGTGTAAATTCAGAAAAAAAATCTAATGCAGATTTCAACAAACTTGACTGGTACTGTTATTAAGTGACTTACATACTCGTTTTCAAAGAGGGTTCTTTTTCACAAAAAAGTATGTAAGGAATTTATTCTAAAAGCTCAGATTAGAAAACACACAAAACTCACAACAATAAAGACCAAAAGGAACTATAAAAACAAACCCCAAGTTTCCCAAATATGCAAGCAAGCAAGCAAGCAAACAAAAATGGTTATGTCTCCTTTTGACTTATATTTTGAAATTTGGGCTCTGCTTTTAACCAAAAAATGCAATGTCCAGTGACAGATCTTTTGTGTATGCAATAGTGAGCACCATTTGGATGCCACACGCATATCAACTATTGACTCACTAAGTAAAAGGATGCATTAACTCCCTTGAGTCTCTCAATTAAACCTGATTTTTGACATTAGACCTTATTTTGGGCCTAAAGGATTTGGAGGAATTATTGATTTAGGAAAACTACTTTGGTCAGTTGGGAGGCTACTAATTAACTGTCCACAAACAGATGCTGTGCCTAGTGAACGGGCCGCTTTTATTACTGACATTAAATCTGCAATGACAGCTAACCAAGGAAAAGAATTCACACATCCAACAAGCAATAAAAGGCCAAGTGGAACTGACGCCTCCTCCTCAAATAATCATCATGTCATTTGTGTAGAAATAGTAGGATAAAGTCCATATGACATCGGACCAGGCCTCCAGCCTTCTATTAAACAAACAAAAAAAGAAAAAAGAAAAAGCAAACAAAACAAACAAAAAGAACAGAGCATGCTCTATCGAAGAGTGCACTGAAAAAGGTGCAAAGTTACCTGACCAACTGGTTGTAGATATACAGCTGGAATTTGGGATGAAGGTTGGGAAAACAAACACTGAGAGAGGCCCAGTGGTGAGACGTAAAGACAGAGAAGAAGTAGTGAACAGGAGAGCAGTGTCTACAAAATAAGGAGGAAGATTTTAAAATCAAGAGATCAAGAGGCAGGAAGAATGAGAAAGGGAAAGCAAAAGAGTCTAATGAAGTCGTTCTGAATATTATATGCTACTCAGAAAAGCAAATCCTTTTGTGTGTCACACACAAACACATGTATTTATAGATCTCATCAATGAATTCCAAGTAAATGTGTCTTCTTAAACATTGCTTAGCCATCGAGACAGGATTTCTCTGTGTAACAGTCCTGTCTTGGAACTTGTTTGGTAGACCAGGTTGGCCTTGAACTCACTTGAGATCCACCTGCCTCTGCCTCCCAAGTGCTGGGATTAAAGGCGTGCGCCACCACTGCCTGGCAAGCGACTGACTTTTTTACCTGTACCTTATTGTTTACTTTAAGTTAAAGTACTGTGTTTGTCTTATTTAACCTTACCATTATGATCTAGCTTGAAAATAAAATTCAGTAATCCAATTTACAGAATAATATCTTAACTCTGACAACATAAACTACTAACAATATACTGGACACATCTTGCTTTAAGTCTAACACAGGGCTACTTAAATAATAATATAGAAAATCAATACCCATTCTTTGAAATATCTGAATGCCCAATTTAGGAATAAAGTGAGGTAGTCTTAATAAATGCTGTCAGCAAAGAATGTTATGAACAGTTCAAGCCTAAGGCTAAAGATAAGAAAGATTCCATATGTTAAAAGTCTTCCATGCAGAGGAAACTCGCGTTTCTTCTTTTGTAGTAGTAAACAGATCACACACATAGATACAGGACAAATGAGTCCAGTGATGGTTGGAAAGGCTAATCCTCTTTGACAGAGCATGCTCCTGTTCACATGCACACAACAGTGACTTGCAGAAAAGGCAACATTTCATTATTGCCTTGGAAGGGCAAGGATTAATATCAGTATGTCCCGGAAGTGAGAAAATCTAGGTGTAGATCCAGCCATGGATTCTTTTTTGAAGGCAGATACACCTTGTTCATACATGCCTTAGACAAAAGACTGTCTTTTTTTTTCCCTCCAAAAGATTTATTATGTATATGGTATTCTGCCTGCAGGTCAGAAGAGGGAATCAATTCTCATTATAGATGGTTGTGAGCCATCATGTGGTTGCTAGGAATTGAACTCAGGACCTCTGGAGGAGCAGCCAGTGCTCCTACCCTCTGAGCTGTCTCTCCAGCCCCCTGAAGACTGTCTTAACATTTGTTCTCCACAGACAGCATTTCCTCACCCTATTCATCAACGCATACACATACAGTGCTCTTATATCTGGATTGCCTTGATTTTCTACACAGAACTTTAAGGATAAACATTCCTATAAATGTCAGAGAGACACTGCAACATCCCTTGCCATTCTTTATGAATGACAACAAACTTTGATGCTAATTAAAAAAACATTACGCAAAATGAAATGCATTTTGGTTAAGGTTAAAAATTTAACCATAATGTTCAAATATCACCCACCCTTTTAAATGTAAATCTGATAACTGAATGTAAGACCTAGCATAGAAATTAAAATAGTATTGGAACACATAAAACAAGCTTTTTAAAAATGTATAGGTAAAAATATTTTTGTCCAACCCTTTAGAGAAAACAATTTTTCACTATCAGAACAAGAACTGATATTTGTCAATTATAAAGATCAAACATATTCAAAATCTCTTAAAAATGAAGAACAAGAGAAATGACTAACATAAAATGAACAGTCTACAAAGAATGTAAGACATTATATTGAAACATCTCTCCAGATATATATTTCCTTATTTAATATAAATATATAACTAAAAGTGACCTTTACAACCTGGAAAAACCTTAGGATAATAAGACAGAGTACTTCACATTAGAGTTAATAATCCTTCAGGATGTGAAACAGGTATTTGTATGGGAATGATGAAAATGCATTGCTCTGAATTTAAGGCCAGCTTGGGTTACATAATTAGCTTTTATTTTTTTAAAGAAAAAAGGGTCAAGAAAAGTCATTTATTAGAAATATAAATTTTACCAAGGGCATTACTATCAGTGAAACATTAAAGATAAAACTCTTTCATTGCAGCCCAAAGTATTATCATCACTTCAGAAAAATGTCATAAAAATCAATTCAGAAGGCTGACAGTTACCAAGTCTAATCTTAAGTTTGTTACTAGGGCTTTAAACTGTTAATCTAACCTAAATTTACCAGAGAAGACACAGACTAAGCTCATACACAAACTAGCACTTATTCTCCAGATGTTTATTGTGTTTAGAGACTGTCAACAGAGCTCTTACTGACAGAGTGCAGGATCAATGAAGAACTTGCACCTGAAACCGTCTTCCTCCCAGCATGCACCAGTCAAAGGCATTTGGAAGAAGACAGAATGGGAGAAGGGTGAGTGTGCTGGGCAGTGTCTGTCGACTTGATACACTAATGTCTGAAAAGAGAAAGCCTCAACTAAGCAGATGCCTCCGTCAGACTTATGGGCAAATCCATGAGACATTGTCTTGATGGGTGACTGAAGTGGAAGAGCACAGCCATTATGAGCAGTGACACCACCAGGCAGGTGTTCCCGGGTTATATAAAAAACAAGGTGAGGAAGCCATGGAGAACAAGCAGTGTTCCCCCATGGTCTCTGCTTCATCTGTTCCTACCTAAAATCCCTGCACCGACTTTCCTTTACAATAGACTATAAGCTGCAAGATGAGATAAACACTTTACTGTAAGAGTTGCTTTGGTCATGGAATTTATCATAGCAGAAGAATGAAAACTAGGAAAGCAATACAAAATTATTTCAACTTTGAAATCAAATGATTCCCTGAACAACGCAGCATGTTTCCATGCAGGAACATGGAATAATAATAATAAATCTTTATTATTAAGGGAACTGTTGTGGTTTGAATGTGCAGTATCCATACGCTTGTGTTTTCAATGCTCTCTTGAAGGCTATAGAGTCTACCTGGAAGAAGATGGTCACAACTTTTGAAGGTTGTACCTGCCTCTGGCTCACCTCTTCTTCCTTTCTGCCACTGTGTAAACAGCTGCCTCATGTTCCAGCCACCCCAGACAAGGTCACATATTTTGCCTATGATAATGAACTAAAATTTCTGACGCCGTGAACCCAAACAAGCCTTTCTTCCCTTACGTTATCTCTACCGGGTACTTTGTCACTGTGATGAGAAAAGTATCTTTCAAGAAGCATAAAAAAATTCTTTGAAAAATTCTCCCCAGTGTTAGGAAATCAAACATGGGGCCTTCTACATTCTACCACTGAGTTATATACTCTCTGTCTATATTTGAGACAGAGTCTTCGGTAGCCCACACTGGTTATGAACTTTTAATCCTTTGGCAGCATCTCCCAAGTGGTGGATAAAAGGCATGCAAAACCATACCCAGCCAAATAAATTCTTATCAAGTTATTCCATGATAATCAAGAGATATTCACATATATGTAGCATTCAAATACTCAGTTTACACTGCCTTTGTCTGTGTAGGTTGGCAGTGTGTGCAGAGGCGTCTCTATCACTCTCTGCCATATATCCTTGAGACAGAGTCTCTCAATGACTCTGAACTAGGTTATCAGCCAGCAGGCCCCAGCAGTTCTCCTGTCTGCTTCTCACAGCACTAGGGTTACAGGTATGTGAACGACATTTTTATGTGGGTTCGAGGGATTTGAACTCAGGTCCTCATGCTTACATAACAACCACTAGGACCTGCAGAGTCATTACCTAGCCTTTACTTTAGCTTTAATTATAAAATTTTGTTTTAAGCAGGGAAAATTAAGAGACATAGGAATGAAAAGAAGTCCCTTATTCCTGCTAAAAATTGAGATAAATTTCACCAACAAGGTTATGAAGTAGGTTTATATTTTTATATTTGTTTATATAATGTTTATATGTTTACATCTATACCTCTTGTGACCTATTTTACATAAAAATTCCTATCTTTTTTGACTTATGTTTTTATTTTAGTAGTTCATGAACATCTTAACGTCTCATAAATAACCATCTCAATTCATTTACCAAAGAAAAATCTTTGAAATAAAAATTAAATGTACCAAGTCAGGGATGGTAGTACATGCCTTTAATGCCAGCACCTGGGAGGCAGAGACAGGTAGATTTCTGTGAGTTGGTGGTCAACCTAGTCTCTGCTACAGAGTGAGTTCAAGGACAGCCAAAGCTACACAGTAAGACCCTATTTCCAAAACAAAACTAAAATATAAAAATATTCTTACTTAACCTTTTGAACAATTTAATATAAGCCACCAAAATCATTTATATAGTTGAAACTCTTGAATTTACACACATGTGAATATGTTTCTTTCAATAGGGTGTTATCCATCCTTGTCTTGGTTACATACAACTTAAGCTACAAATCGACCTTTTTTCGTCTGTCTCTTCTATTCTCTTACCCATGCTTTTTAATAAGCTCTAACTTTGCTTCTAAAAGAAACTTGTATTTATTTGTTTATCTATTTATTTGAAGACATTTTAGTATAAGCCGGGCTGGCCTGGATTTTACTGTGCCCAGACTGACCTTGAACTATTTTGTTGCTTTAGCCTCCCTAATGCAGGGATCAGGTATGTGCCACCCACGTCACATTCTTTAAACATTTTCATACTCAGTTTAAATAGTCCAAAATTACAAACTGGCTTTCTTGTAATATGGGATGCAAGGGCTCCACTAGAATCGTTTTACTACTGTTTAACTAGAGGATAGATGTATGTCATATACGTCAAAATGACAAGTGAAATCCTTCCTTAGTTCAAAGTATTAACTTAAAATGCCACTCATCAAAAATCTATTTTCCTACCCATACTTAGTATGTTTCAAGAAAGATAGATATGGGATAGACACTTACTGGGCAAGGAACTATTTTATAACTATATTTAATCAAAATAACATTGAAAGAGTAACAATCAATAAATATATTTTAGATGCTCAGAACTTATGTGAGCATATAAACTGAACTACATCTAAATAGGAATTTTCTTTAAAGAGGCATTCTTAGAGCTGACTGTGGTGGGGTATACTTGTTATCACATTCCGCACCCATGATGCTGGGCAGGAGGATCAGGACTAATGCCCAGCCTGTGTACACAGTAAGCTCCAGGCCAAGTTAAGCTGCATTGGAAGATCTGACTGGGGGTGCAGAAGCTTCATAAGACTGCCCCTTCCAAGAATCATTCAGGAGAGTGTAACTTCTTTTGTTCTTAGATCTGTTTTCTAAGTAGGCTTAACACTTTGGGTTTCTCTTAGCATTTAGGGCTTCCTTACTCTTCCTCTAAAGCCCCCTTACTGCCTGTGGCTGCTTCTCAGCCATATGTCTGGCTTCCACGCCAGCTTCAAGTGCATGTCCCTTCTCTTTTCCACTCTCCAGGCAGCTGTTGGGATTTACATCTTGCCTGTTCTGGAGGCTTTTTTATTTTGTTTTTAATTCTAATAAAGTTCTTTGAACTCAGGGGCTGGAGAGATGGCTCAGTGGCTAAGAGCACTGCCTGCTCTTCCAAAGGTCCTGAGTTCAATTCCCAGCAACCACATGGTGGCTCACAACCATCTGTAAGGAGATCTGGTGCCCTCTTCTGGCCTGCAGGCACACATGCAAACAGAATACTGACAATACTGTATACATAATAAATAAATCTTAAAAAAAAATTCTTTGAACTTTACAAAAGAGCATGGGGTGGGGAAGGCCCATGAGACGGCTCATTGGGAAACGGTACTTGTTGCCAAGCCTGAAGACCTCAGTTTGATATCTCAGATGGGTAGAAGAAGAGAACTCACTCCTACAGACTGTCCTCTGACTGCCATACACATGCCATTGCTCACTGACATCATCCTCCCAACAAACACACTAAAAAGAGTTCTAAAACCTTTAAAAATGTTATAGGGCAGGCCGGGTTGCTCAGTGGACAACACTCTTATGATACAAACATAAGGACCTGAGTTTAAATGCCTAGAATCCATGTAAAAATCTGGATTTGGTATCACAAGTGTCTATAGCCCCAGCACGCCCACAGGAAGATGTGAGGTGGGGACAGGAGAAATGAAGGAAACTTCTGGGGCACCTACCCTTGCATATGCAGTGCTTAACAAGAGACTTATCTCAAACAAGATGGAAAGGTGATTGTTGAGTCCTACACATGCATGATGGCACATGTGTAATTTTACTAACACAAACACACACACACCATATGCACACACACAGATTTAAAAAATATCGTTTAGGGAGGTGGGTATGGTGCCACACACTTTTAATCCTAGCACTTGGGAGGCAGAGGAAGGTGGATCTCTTCTGAGTTTGCAGCCAGCCTGGTCTACACAGCAAGCTCCACACCAGCCAGGCCTATATGGGAAACACTGTCTTAAAATAAAAGAAAGAAAAACGTGTTTTAGGAGCTGGGAAGATGGCAGAGTAAAGTGTTTGTTGCACGGGCATGAGGACCTGGGTTTGGTAAAAATCAAGAATGGTGGTATGCATCAGCACCCCAGTGCTGGGAGAACAGAATGGAGACAGGGGACTCCTCAGGGCCTGCTGGCCAGCCCATCTCGCTGAAACAGGGAGCTCACAGTTCAGTGACACACACATACGTTTTAGAAGAATGTAAAAATATCAAAACACCGGCATGGTGGCTCACATCTGTAATCCTAGCACTCTGGAGACTAAGAAGGATTTCCACAAGTTTCAGGCCAAAGCTAGAAGTGAGTTCTAGGTCAGCCTGTGCTATAGAGTTTGTCTCAAACAAACAAAGACAAGGCATTGACCCAAGAGAATCTTAGCCTCTGGTTTCAGCTAAGAACTCATACCTGCTCACAAGACTAAAATTGTACTTCTTAGTCTGAGAGGTGTCACTGAGACAACAATGAGGTATCAGGATATAACACTCTTTCCCAAGTAAGTACATTTAACCTTTCTTTTACTAAAAGAAAGGAGAAAATATTATCATGAATGAATATATATATATAAATGACTACTACTTTGTTTTTTTTTCTTTTAAATAAAAATCTGTATTAAAATGAGAAAAAAATTGTTCTATAAATAAGATGCATAGTTAATTGACTATTAGGTAATCAATCCTGCTAAAATATTTTATTCTCTCCATCTAGTCTGATGAAGTAAGTATAATAAATATTACCCACTGATACTTTCAATGTGATTAGATTAAACAGGAGGCACACAAAAATGAATTACTTTTCATCCATGCGGCTTCTCATGTTCTTCAGTTTCTGCATGATGCTGCTGGTCTCACTGCTGGAAATAGATATTGGGGAAGGACTGCGGGTCTCCAAACCAGTCGGACCAGGACTAGCTGCCTTAGTATCCTTTGTATCATCATCACTATGAGAGCCCTGCAAACAAAACAGAGCAAATGCCACTGGCTTTCAAAGACCTCAAGGAAATCTTAAACACAATCAATTACGCTTAATCTATAATAACTGAAATAAAGGTATTAACTATTTATAAAACAGAAATAGATCACATAATTAAAAACAGAATAGTAAAATTGCCAGATGTGGTGGTATACAGCTATAATCCCTGCACTTAGGAGGCAGATGCAGAAGGATCAGGAATTTGACACCAGCTTGGGTTACCCATGTGAATTTATGACCAGCCTGGTATATACAGTGAGACTGCCTCAAAAAAGGTGCAAATTTTATGTTATACATGTTTTACTGCAGAAAGAAAGAGGGAGAGAAAAAGAAACATAATAGTTTTCTTTTCTTTCCTTTTTAAGAACTTGGAAATTTTCTGCCACTATACTCAAGCACCCAAATGTCCTCTTTGATTTTTAAAATTTGAAACACTTTAAATGAATACCATGAACAATGGTGTAGTGCAGTGGGAGAATGCTTGCTTAGGAAGTATGAGGCCCAAGGCTTAATTCCTAACATGGCTTTAAAATAAGAATTTAAAAAAGGGAATACAACAGACACTATAACTATATAAAACATGCATACACACAAAGAATGAACAAATGATATAAACCAGGAAAATACATTTTTTAAATTTCTTGTGGGAAACAGTATGTTCACAGAGTTTAAAATAGTTTTCTGGGGCTGGAGAGATGGCTCAGTGGTTGAGAGCACTGACTGCTCTTCTGAAGGTCCTGAGTTCAATTCCCAGCAACCACGTGGTGGCTCACGACCATCTGTAATGGGGTCTGGTGCCCTCTTCTGGCCTGTAGGCATACACACAGATAGACTATTGTATACATAATAAATAAATAAATATTTTAAAAAAATAAAATAAAATAAAATAGTTTTCTGGGAAAACATGGAGGAATTACTGGCTTAACCAGCACATTACTTCTGAGGAACAAAAAGGAAAACTTGAAGCCAGGTATGGCGGTGCATGCCTACACTCTCAGCACTCACGAGGCTGATGCTTGACTGCCAGCCTTTCATGGCTAACTTGAGCTACAGAGCAAGTCGCAGGCTAGCCACTTGGGGCTATAAAACAAGATCTTGTCTTGAAAAATAAAATACCAAAACAAAAAACAAAATAAACAAAAGTTTGCCCACAACACAGTGAAGTTACAAATAGTAATTTAGACTCATTGATCCAGAAGAAGATGGGTACAGATCGTTTCTCCTTTCCTTCCCCATCCTGAACAAATGAATACTACAGTCATTAGGAAGAGCGTTACACTTCCACCAAGTGAGAGGAAAGGGAGAGCAGGGCAAGCAAACATCTAATACAGGAGTCTGTATTAGATAGTCTGTATTAGATAAAATAGGAGAATATAGATGTCTATGTGGACAATCAGAGTAAAGGGGGCAACTAGAAAGTTCATGTGGAAGTAAGTGGTCAGCACCAAGTCATGAGCATAAACATGGTGAGCGGTAATAATGGTCTTCCCACAGAGAATTTTCTGTCCAAGGCGTCACAGTCCAAAGGGAAAGAATAGATACGGAAAGAGGAAATGAGTAGGTGTGGTGGCTGGAGTGAAATGGCTCCCATAGGCTCCTATTTAAATACTTAGTTTCCAGTTGGTGGCACTGTTTGGAAAGGATTAGGAGGTGTGGCCTTGCTGGAGGAAGTGTGTCACAGCAGGCTGTCTTTGAGGTTTCAAAAGAGTTGTGCCATTCTCAGTGTGCTCTCTGTGTTCTGTTTGTAGATCAAAATGTTGGCTCTCAGCTGCTCCAGCCAACATGCCTGCTACTTGCCGCCATGATGCAATGCCATGATGGACTCTTAGCCTTCTGATACTGACAACCCAACTGAATGCTTCCTTTTATAAGTTTCTGTGGTGGTATTATTTTGTCATAGCAATAGAAAAGTAACTAATGCATTAAGACAATAAAGTCTAGTATATATCATATTAATCAAGTAACTGAGGTACAATTATCAATAATGGAATCAATCAAAATCAAGGTCAAACTATTGATGGCAACAAAAATACAGCATCACTTACATGATACTCCTATCACAGATAAATGACCTGAACCTAATGTCAAGGGAACACTACACAAATCCCAGTTAGGGGATGTTCTACAAAATGACTGGCAACTATTCCTCTCACATAGCAAAGTCAAGAAACTATTCTAGAATGAAGGAGGAAAAAAAAAAAAACAGACACAAAACCTGAAAGCTAGTAGTTTTCTGCTTTAGTTATTTCTTATAAAAAAAAAAAAAAAAACACCCTTTTGACAATGGAGAAACTGAAAAGACTTTAAGTTAAATAGTAATAATATATCAATGTTAATTTGTTGGCTACTTATTGTCATGCAACTCAGAAAAATAAATTATAGTGTGCTTAATTTTTTTGTTAACTTAAGAATATTACAAAAATCAAAATTGAGAATTATCCTGGATTTAAAATTTTATAGTTATAAAATCCTGAGTTTTCCAACACAGTACTGATACTTCACAGTATCTTAGAATAGATCCAAATTTTGCTCTTGCCTTAATATCTTTGAATCCTATATCAATATAAAATTAAATCTGGATATGAGTACCATACAATGAGCAACAGACTCTATTCAACTCTGAGAAGAAATGACAAAAGGATCAGCAAATCCAAAGATTCTGTCCCACTTTAGTTCATAAGAGGAAAGAACTTAAAGGTAATGAGAGAATCATGTGTTCTTTCTAAAACAAGTACATGCCACATGAAGGTGTTCTCCCACTGTATACAAACAAGGGCAGGCACACAGGTCTTTAGCCTAGTTATTATTATACCATACTGAACAAACATACCAATCATTTCAGAATACAAAGTGAGCTAAGATTAGCAAGCAATATAGGCAGAAAATAAATTAATAAAAAATTAACTTAAATTACCAATTTATTCTCCCCTGCAGACTTCAACTTCTCCTGAAGTTTTATGGTGGTCTGCCGGATCCTTTCTATCTCTTCCTGCTGCTTAAGAATCAGTTGTCTTTCCTTCCGAGCTGCTTTATTGGCTTCTTGAAGACGTTTTATTTCTGCCTAATATTTAAATATGTAGGAAAAGAAATTGAATTTTGAAGGAGACAAGTTCAAAGGAGCATATAAAAAAGAGTCAAATCATTATATGTCACAGATATAATGTACTTCTAGACAACAATACTAAAACACTCAAATTAGTGAGGGAGGAAAATATTAAAAAGAACACCATAATTCTAAAACAAAGATGATCTCTTAGCTTAAAAAACTATAGTTAAAGATGCTGGCAAATTCAGTCTTTTCTAAATCTAAAATATCTTTTATATTGTCCCACAATGTTACCGTATTTTTACATTTACCCGCTTAATAGATGAACATCAGCAAATCAATAGTGTAACCACTATTCTTTTATTAAATTCTTAGACACAAACATTTCTCACTATCCAAAATAATGCTTTAACCTTAACTGTTTCATGTTATAAACTAGGCGTCTCTAAGAGGCCCTAAAAGTAGGAAAAGCAAGTCACTGAATCAGTCTACTGCCCTCAATACCGATTTAAAAATACTTTCAACCCGAGCATGCTGGTGGACACCTGGGAGGCTGAGGCAGGAACAACAGGAATCTGAGGCCCGCTTACTCTACACAGAAAATTCCAGGCCAGCAAAAGTTACAAAGATCTTCTCAAAAATAAACCAACAAGGGGGCTGGAGAGATGGCTCAGTGGTTAAAATCACTGGCAGCTCTTCCAAGAGGATCTGGGTTCAGTTCCTAGCACCCACATGGCAGCTTACAACTGTCTCTAACTCCAGTTCCGGGAGATCTGACACCTTCATACCAACGCAAATAAAGTTAAATAAATTAAAAAAACAACAACAACAAAAACCACCTGCTTTCAAAAGAAAACAAGAAGAGTATTCACCACTTACAATATACCAGAAACACTTAGTACTACACTGTAGCCAGCATTCGTCACGTAGTGTTGGCAGCTAATTTAGTGGGGAAAAAAATTCACTGCTAATAATTGTTAACAATTATCAGAAACATCCTTTCTCATAAAAAAATCACTTTACCAATAAGATAAGCACAATAAAGATACTAAAAATCTGCTAGTTTTATTATTTTAATTATGTTTGAGAGCTATTTTTTAATTATTAGCAATCTGAAAAGTTAATAGTTTGTCAGTACTCGGGATTCCAAGAATGCAGCAAAGTGCAAGATAAATATCTACATTTACAAATCCTTGTCAATAATTGTTAGAATTCTGGTAGAAGAGTCAGTGGGTGGAAGTGCTTGTCCTGCAAGCTGGAAGACCTCAGTTTCATCCCTAGAACTCAAAGGTAGAGAGCACTGACTCTTGAAAGCTACACACCTCTTACCTACACACACACGCCATGGTACACATGTGCTTGTGCACACACATACAGGCAGACATGCAGGCAGAATACTGTATACATAATAAATAAGTAAATCTTTAAAAAAATAAAAAATATTAGTATATTTTTATCTCAAAAGAAAAATTATTTAGTAAGTAGCAGATAAAAGTTTTATCTTCCTCTAAAAAACTTGATCTTCAGTAACAATGAAGAGCATCCTTTGTTTTCTTTGATGTCACAACCATACCTTTTTTAAAGAGTGTATGGGTGTTTGCTGTACGTATGTCTGTGTATCATGTGCTTAGAATGCCTAAGGCCAGAAGTGGGCATGGGTCTGGAACCAGAGGTACTGATGATTGTGATTTGCCATGTGGGTGGTGGGAACTGAACCCAGGTACTCTGCAGGAGTAGTCAGTGTTCCAGAGTGGGGTTGTGTGACTAGTTTACAATAAGGAAATGCAAATTAAAAGAACACTTAAACTCCTTTTAACCTTGATCAGAATGACTATCATCAAGAAAACAAAGGACAAGAAATGCTGATGAGGACACAGAGAAAGAAAAAGACCTGTATATTACTAGTAGGAATGTAAACTGGCATAGCCACTGAGGAAATCAGTATGGGCTTTCTCCACAAAAACAAAAATAAAAATGTCAGATGACCTAGTTGTACCCCCCTGGGCATGCCCGAACAGGGTTATAGTAAGTCAGCACATAAACAGGACTGTCAATCATCACACCACAAAGATAATTTGCACACCTGTGCTTACTGTTGCACTATTCACAACAGCCAAGGCATGGAACCAGCCCCACAGGTCTATCAACACATTACTGAGTAAGAAGGTGTAGTTTATTCAACTTTAGAGAATGAAATTATGATATTCAAAAGAAAATAGGTAGAACTGGAATTATTATATTAAGTAAAATAAGCCAGACTCAATTAATTATCACAGTCTAACTCATATGCAGAATCTGGATTTAGGTTTGTGTGTGTGTAGGACATGAAAGTAGAAAAAAGGTTAATAACAGGAGGAAAGGGTATAATGGGGGAAAACAGAAAATGATAGAATGTGTGTGGCATGAAGACAAAGGGAGAGATCACTTGTGGGAAACAAGGGAACAGCAAAAGGAAATGGGGGTGAGCACAATATAGAACTGTGGAAGGTGGCTATGAATAAAGTATAATAATAAAGGTATACAAAAATGTCACAATGAAATCTATTACTTGGGAATGTTAATTTTAAGACTATAAAGGAATACCCAAACAAAAAAGATAAAACTACTTGGCTAGTTCAATTTCCAATCAAATAACTGTACAAATATTTTCCTTGTACTAATCACTGTAGTCAGATGGCCAAAACAGAGCCTGATAAACACAATAAGAAAACACAGATATGCAAGGGTCACAATCCTAAGATTATCGTTTTATCATGTAATTAGGGCTTTATTAATCAAAACATGCTTTTTAAAAACTGTATATATGTGAAAACAAAGAATTTGACTACAATGTAATCTAATGCCCCCAATTTGTGCAAGGGCACTGGTTTATGCTTGAATTTCTAAGGCAAATAATGTACAAATTCACTCAATGACTGTTTCAGAGAACAGTCATCCAAGGGGCAAGGGATGCAAATCTTCTACTATCACTGGTAAGTTTCTCCAAAAGGCCCACGTATTAGAAGACTAGTCTCCAGTTTGTTGAGGATTTAGCTGGTGGTATGCTTTTAAGAAGAGCTTACATTGGGGTGATGCCTAGTCCCTTCTAATCTCTCTCTCCTACTTCCCATCCCTCACCCCCTTGTACTTCTGCCATGATATAACTACAGGCTCAAAAGCAACTGGACCAACTACCTATGTACTGAAACCTCTCAAATATAATCAGAATAAACCCTTTCTTCACCACCAGTTACTGGGTGAAGGTTCTATGAAGACAATTAGAGTGGTCATCAGTCGAAAACAAGGCCAATTCAGAGCCTGAGTTCTCAACCACCATGCACTGTGCTGCTTCTCCAGAATTCAAAGCCAAGGTCCTTCTAAGTCCCAAAGCCAAAAAACTAGTCAATATGTAACTAATGTCATGAAAATCTACTCAGGGAAAGAATGACTAAATATTAACCCACATCTGCATATATTTTAATTTTTAAATTTTGCACTTTAAAGGACTACTTTATTCTCTGTAGTATATGAAGGCAGATTTATTGTCTAGCAATAAGACAGTTTTAAAATAAGAGAAGTAGGTGAAACTAGCAAGAAATGCCTATAATTATTGTACTATAGGTGTAAACAGTAGTTTCAACAAAATCTTACAAACAGTGATAGTAACAAAATGTGATTAGACAAAGTAATTCAATATACAAACTTCCCTTGTGACAAATTATGTCACATAGGTGCTATTCCCACACACCTTTTCTTGCTGCAGTCTTAAAAGCAAACCACGCTGTTTCTTCCGGAGTGGAGGCATCTTATCATCCTCTCCTTTGTCTCGTAGATGTCTGCAAGGAATATTCTTTCATTAATACAAATATTAAATTTATAAGTAAAAAAATCCTGAGTACTATAAAGCCTATAAACTGATTTAATATCTTCCTATGTGGAAAGCAATTGTTACAAGTAACAATTCAAGTTACACTAAGTGTTTTACTGAGTGTATAATACACACAAAGCCTGGACTCCATCCTTTAAGGATAGCAATACAGCACTCGAGAGAACAGACAACCTATAATGAGTTGGATGGAGTGATCTAAGAGAAATAAAAATATCCACCAGTAGGAAAATTATTTTGCAAGTAACACAAATCAAAGATTACTGCCACTATTTCTAACTTGAGAACTGTGTTGATAAAATCCCATCGGATAAGACAGATTGGGAACACAGCTCACAGCACAAGTTTAGCATTCACCAAACCAGGGTTTGATTCCCCAACACCAAAAACAAACAACAATATCTTAAGACATGAAGCATTTCTTATTTCAAAAGAAACTGACTAGTAAAATCTACATTTCTTGGAAGAACTTGCTTTTTTTGATGTTCTAGCCAGGCTAATTCAGCCTTTGTCTTCTCCTTCAGGGCCTTTTCTCGAAGACGCAGAAGTGAGGACTGGTGAGCGGCACGCATTTCCTCTTCTTTCATGTACTGTCGCACCATCTCCATGGTGAACTTAGAAAAGCTGTCCTGTCCTCCCGAGAATGGCATGCTCAGTTCCTAAAGTATACAGTTTATTTCAAAATTAACACCTTCTAAATCTTTTGGTATTTAGCTTCATTTAAAAACTTCTGCACTTATAAAAAGTTAATTACAAAAGATAGGAGTGGGGTCATGCATCTTTAGTTCCAGAGTCTGAGATAGGATTACATGAGTCTGTGAGACTGAGCAACACAGCGAGAGTTTATCTCAGAAAGAAAATTAAAAAAAAAGCAAACAAGCATCTCATAAAACTCTCTATAAGAAAATATCACTCAGAAAGATTTAAGAGGGACTGAAATTCAGTAAAAAAAAAAATCTTGATGAACAATTACCACATGCACTGTCCCAGGGAAGCAAAGCAGGGAAAAAGTTGTTCCTGTTTTTTAAAAAAGCATACAATTTGGAAAGAAATGTCTACTTTCAGATGGATGAGGTGAAAAAGCTGCAAGCAATACTGGCTGAGATCCTTTAAAGGTGTTATTATAACTAACGTTTATATTCTATTTCATCTGAATAACCAAGCTAGATTTTACATGTATAATATAAATTTGATCTCTTGAACAATATTTCTGATATTTGCCTGGTACTTATATAAAATACATTCTCATATCTGTGGGAAGCTATGACCTCCTAAGTAGACACACCTTGGCAGAAGACAGTGCAGGCTTATCCGGGGAAGCATCTTCATCGGAGTCATCATGATGGCCTCTTTTCTTTTCCATGTTAAATCTACGATGACTCTCAGAAGGTAGTAAAGATCGAAATGATTTTTCTTCTATTTCATCTTCTGTCATAGATTCATCAAATTTCAGGGAGTATTCTGTTGCAATAGAAGTCGAGTCTAATAGGATGAAGAGGAGGAATGTTACAACCATCCAATTTTACAATTACAAATAAATGTAAAAACAGTCTAGACAATGCTAAAATTTGATTTTTTTTTAAACTTGTAAATTTCTAATTGAAGAGAGAAGTGGGGGAGGGAGTAGCCCCACCTTCTGAAATAGAACAGCTTTGGCACCTTGGCCTGATCTGACAGTGGCAGCCCTGCTGATCTGTCATTCTTCTCCCTTTTGAAGACCACATGTTCACAGCTGGAGACAGTCTAGCGACCCTTCCCACAGAGCGCTACAGCCTGCTCTTCTCTATTCCACCCAGCCTACTTCAGTTTAGACCGGCATTCTTTCTGCTGGAAATCACATTTATTTTTGGCTTCTGTTATAAAGGCTGACCAAATCCATGGCTAGTCTTTATGTCCAGGCACACTCTTGGCATTCTCTCCAAAATATGCTTGCTTTCTTCATCTTTCTCCCACTGCACCTCCCTTCTTAAACTATGGTTCGATGGGGCTGGAGACATGGACGAGTGGTCAAAAACAGCTGCATTTCTTCCAGAGACCACCACATAATGGCTCACAACCATCTACAATTCCAGTTCCAGGGGATCCACTGTTTGTTTCCAGTCTCTGCTGGCATGAAGCACACATGTGGTGCATAGATATACATGCAGGAGAAACAGTCACACACACACACCACACGACACAGTCTAAAGCTACACAGAGAAACCCTGCCTTGAGGGGCTGGAGAGATGGCTCAGAGGTTAAGAGCATTGCCTGCTCTTCCAAAGGTCCTGAGTTCAATTCCCAGCAACCACATGGTGGCTCACAACCATCTGTAATGCAGTCTGGTGGTGCCTCTTCTGGCCTGCAGGCATACACACAGACAGAATATTGTATACATAATAAATAAANAAATAAATAAATAAATATTAAAAAAAAAAAAGAAACCCTGCCTTGAAAGAAAAAAAAAAATAGGCTGAGAATTTTCTAAGCCTTCAAGATTTGGCTCCTTTTTTCTTAATAATTCCTTCAATTTACTGGATGCAGTAAAGATAAACAACACTTTGGAAGGAATCTCTTAAGTTAAATACGCAGGTCTATCACTTTTAACTACTATTTTCCAAATAAACTACAAAACTGGAGAGCATAGCTCCTCAGCAAAGGTCTTGCCTGGCATGCATAAGACCCTGAGTTCAAATTTCGGCACCACAAAAAAGCAAGTGAGTCAATATGTGAGTTTTGTGGACTCACTTGCCACCTTGTCCCAAGGATCACTATTCCTTCCTCCAGTTCCCACATTTGTGTACAAGGAAATGTGCATGTGTGTAAAGGAAATGCACATGTGTACAAGGAAAGTTACCTTTCTCATCAGGAAGAGATGGAATACTATCACTTCGTAGAGAATCATCTGCAGCAGTCTGCAGTTGTTCATCAATTGAACTCTCCATCTTTTCACTGTGGAATTTCTTCTCGTCTTCCTTACAAGATGGAACTAAAGGGCTTGCTTGACGGCTGCTCCCACTACTACTTCTGTTTATATAGATATTATGGAAACAAACATACAAAAAATAAATTAAGGATCATAACTTCAAAGCACACTTATCTGACCAAAAGGCTGATTATTTTATAATCAAGGCATAAACGGAAGACAGAAAGATAGACAGACATACTATAAAATATAACTGGAAAGAAGAGAAGTTTTACTTGGAAACACACAGACAATCACTGCTCTCAAGTTATCACTCCGCTATTTCATTTCACAGTCAAATTTCTGGTTAAAGGGAGGCTTCTGCTCACTACTTCCATCTTCTTTCATCAGCACATGACTTATCACTAACTGTGCTACTAGAACTGTTCTTGACAAACTATCTAAACTTCTAATTCATAAACTGCTTTTGCCTCTGTGACAGCACCAGGCAGTACTTATCTCTTCATTTTTAGACAAGATCTCATGTAGCTCAGGCTGGCCTTATACTAGATATGTAGCCAAGGCTGACCCTAAACTACGGCTCTACACGACTACATCCCATGGACTAAGCCTACCAGCAGGAGCCTTCACATTTGGTTTATGTGGTGTTAGGG
Organism: Alexandromys fortis; assembly: GCF_014885135.2. NCBI lineage: Eukaryota > Metazoa > Chordata > Mammalia > Rodentia > Cricetidae > Alexandromys > Alexandromys fortis. The sequence continues at coordinate 13,144,470 of NW_026067905.1, read as the reverse complement.
ATTGAGCCCAGAGTCTTGTGCATGTGAGGTAAACTGCACCAGGTCATTACAGCCTCTAGACCGTCTTTAAAGGCTCTACTTGCTTTAAAATAAATAAGCAGATAGGCAGGCAGGCAGGCAGGCAGGCAGGCAGGCAGGCAGGCAGGCAGGCAGAGAGAGAGAGAGAGAGAGAGAGAGAGAGAGAGAGAGAGAGAGAAAATCAACATTTGGATACTATGAATGAAAGATATTTAAAGACTTTATATTATTCTTGGTACATTTTTGAAAGCCTGAATTTATATCAAAATTAAATATCAAATAAAACCTCTCTTTTCTTATATTCCATGATTCTATTCTTAATATTTTTCTTTCTACCTTTAGAGCTAAATTTTCCTGTATTTATTTCACTGGCTTTTAAGTTTTGCCTTTCCTTAAACTCCTGCCATCACCTATGGTGAATCTGGGAGCTGCAAGTGCACATGGTCAGCCCCTGCATGACTGCAGACAAAGGAGTGCCTAGTCTGCATGAGGATGTGAGAAAACTGCACACTCCTGGGGGGAAAGCCCTGAGGCTTTGGAAAACAGTTTGGCAATTCTTGAAAAAGTTTCAGTCTTTCAAAACAAAAACAAAAACATGTTATCACATAGTTCAGTAATTCCTAAATATGCACTCATGAAACATGAAAATACATAACCACACAAGAACTTGAACATTAATGATGTTCACAACACAATTATTCATGATACCACAAAAGCAGAAACAACCCAAATGGCTATCAACTAACAAAATATAAGTGTGCACAAGAAATGATTTGATGATATAATGGTGATATATACTAACATAGATGAGCTCTAAAAACATGTGAAGTAAAAATCGTCACAAGAAACCTAAATGACCTGGGAAAACTTTCAAACATGTGAATAGCTGAATTGGGTGCAAGCTTTAGAAAAATCACCCTGGTTATCACATGGCTGAGTAAGAAACCTACTAACAATCCGTTATAGTAACCCAAAAGCCAAAATGAAGTATCAGTGATGGTAACTCCCATTAACGTTAAAAAGGAAACACATGGTTTAACATAAGAAGTAATCGATATCTGTTGTACGCATCCCACATTACTTTTCACGCTTTTAGTTCCTTTTTCCTTAGTTAAAGTTTTATTTTACTTGATGATGTGGGGTTTTTGTTTTTTTTTTTGTTGTTGTTGTTGTTGTTGCTGGTTTGAGACAGGATTTCTCTGTGTAGCTTTGGAGCCTGTTCTGGAACTTGCTCTATAGTCCAGGCTGGCCTCGAATGCACAGAGATCCGCCAATCCCTGCCCAAGGGCTGGGATTTAAGGTGTGCACCACCACCACCTGGCAAATGATGATGTGATTATTTATTGTACCACTAGAAATGCTAGAAAGAAGCCTGCCAGAGGATGAAACAATAACTGAGAAATACAGATATTAATACTGTCCCTGTATAAATGGCAAACTATTCAATAGCATTCATAATATTAGTACATATGAAAACACCAACAGATAGGAACAAAGGCGTTCATGATGACACATGCTTGTAAACCCAATTATAGCTACTCAAGAGTAACATAGTGAAACCATAATCTCAAAGGAGAAGGAAAAGGAAAAGAGGAGGAGGGAAAGAGAGAAAAAGATAAGAAAGAAGAGAGCAGGAACAATGGGGGAGGGGGAAAAGAAGATAAGAAAAAAAAGACGTCAGTATGGAAATATGCAATAAACCCAGGCTTTAGAACCAGATAAATCAAGACTCAAATCCTTAACGAACCTATGTGTGTATAAGCATGTGTCTATGTGTATATGTAGAAATGTTTTGTGAGAACTCATAATTTCTTTAGGGGGTCTCAGTTCCCTTCTTTAATCTAGTCATATTATTGTCTGACTTGAAAGATTGCTCTGAAAGTTGCATGTAGAAGGAACAGCCTATGCAATGTTTATATTACTATACCCTCAAGGAATAATAGTGCATCATTACATGGACAAATATTTTTTACATTTACTAATCAAAAGGGGAGGCTGGCACTTTAAAACCAGACATTACTCAGTTTATACCAAAAAAAAAAAATTTAAGAAAGAAAAAGCAATGTTTAAATCATTTATCAGAATTCATCAAACTGTACTGAAACAAACTTTCTTCACCTTCGATCATGATTCTTGTACCTTGAAGACTCAGAATAACTGTCATATGAAGGGGAATATTTCTGACGCTTTGAGTCCAGAGATCCTTCTTTATTCTGAGAGAGCGACACAGACTGACTTATCCTAAAAACAAAACAAAACAAGACTTGATTAAATATTAGGTCTCCAGTAAAGATTTTAAATACTCTTTAATAGTAATTGGAGATAAAATGATGAATGCATAAAAATGACAAAGTGTTAGAAAGTATTTTAGAATTCACACATAGAAAAGGTCATACAACATATCAAGAACACTGTCTCTATTTACTCCTAGTTTCTATGAATTAGAGACAGTCAAAATATTATTTAAGAAATAAAACCCACAAAGCAAGCCAGACAGTGGTGGCACACGCCTTTAATCCCAGCTCTGCAGAGACAGTGGCAGGAGGAGCTCTGAGTTAAAGGCCAATCTGCTCTAGAGTGAGTTCTAGGACAGCCAGAGCTACATCATGAGACTCTGTCTCAGAAAACCAAACCAAAATAAAACAACTACAAAAAAAAAAAAAAAGAAAAGAAAGAAAAGAAAAAGAAAAAGAAAGAACAAAAGAACCCCCAAAGCTTGGAGCAATGGCACTCACTTAGGAGAACAAAGGGAACAAAACCAGAGGACTGCCACAAGTTTACGGCAGCACGGGCTGCACAGTAAGTTCTAGGCTATACTGCCTTCCATTGTGAGACCCTGATTAAAAAAAAAAAAACCTCCCCAAAGAAAAACCACATTTACCCACAGTATAACTGGGCATAGTGACATACAGCTTTATCTAATCCCAACACTTGGGAAGCAGGTCTCTTTGAGTCTGATGCCAGTCTAGTCTACATAGTAAGTTCCAGGCCAGGCAGGGCTACAAAGTAAGACCCTGTCCTAAAACTTCTTAAATGACTTTTCATGTTTCTAAAGTAAAGTCCAAAATGCTAACATCTGCAAGGTCCTGCCCTCACCAGCTTCCAAACAAGAAGCTCTCTCAGCATCAATAAGTCTAGAGTGACCAACAGCTGTCCCTCACCCTACCACATACTCCAAGAACCTACCTATGTTTAAGTCAATAAGAAAGCAAGGAGTACAAATCCCAATCTCATAACCTCTATGACTTTCTCAATTAGATATTAGTAAATTTATTATATAACTTTGTCAAAGTTAAATTATAGACTAACCTCTATATATCTTACATGGCTTATCCTTCCCAACTAGGCTTACAAGATGCTTCCTCACCTATTATAGAAGAACTAATAAACTTTCACAATCACACCCTAATAATTGCTTTCCTTATTAGCTCTTTAGTATTTGACATTGTACACTTATATTTATTACCAAATAAACCCACACTAGCACAGTAGATGCCCAAAAAGTCTAAATAATTTGAACAATTCTACTTGCTGTTACCTTAATCCTCACCACCCTACCTTCCCTTAAACCAATTCCATACCATTTTCCTCTTTGCTCTCTTCTTCCATTACACTGACCTTTCCTGTTTTCATTTCCCCTTATATATGTTGTAGACCTTTAATCTGCCTATTTCCTTCCTTTATATCAATTATTCCTTATATACTATATCCTCTGAGATGCGTGCTTCTTTTAGAACACTTATCTAAGTTTATAAAGCATCTTTCACTTAGCTGAGTAGTTGCCAAATGTTTCTTTTTCCACTGGACTTAATTGTATTCTCAATACCCTAAATAGTGCATGGGATAGAAAAGATACCTCATTACATATTTTTGAATGGCTGAATACTTACCTATCTGTTTCAGCTTTGGTCCTCAGTTGTTTCATAAAGTCTGGAAGATGCTGCCGCTGGTGGTCATACAGTGCTGTTAGGGAAACTCCAGAAGCACCAATGGCATCGGAAATTTGTGTCCGAGTTAGTTCTGCCATCTGAATGTGAACACACAAAATAGCACAGGTAGATTTTAGAAGGTAGTATCAGAGGACACCTGAAAAGGAGAACGTCCTGAAAAAAAAAATCACTGAACTGGGGCCACCAAGATGTCCTCAGACAATGGCTGCCAAACTTGAGGACCCGAGTTGGCTCTCCAGGACTCATACGTAGCAGAAGAGAAGAACCTCCTTCAAGTTGTCCTCTGACCTCAACATCTGAACTCACCTACCTCTGCCATGTAAATAAACAAACATAATTTTAAAAAAGATCACTGAACTGAAATCAAAATAAATTCTGCCTCTGATAAACTACTACAATCAAGTCATTTAGCTTCTTTAAGTCATAACAGGTTCATCTTAGGAAAATGAATTAAAGAGCTGGGAAGAAGTTAGGCAGTTAAGAATACCAGCTGCTCTACAGAGAAACTGGTTCAGTTCCCGGCACACACATGGAGGCTCATAACCATCTGTTACTCTAGTTCCAGGGGGTCACATGTCCTCTACTGGTCCCCACAGGCACCAGGCATGCATACAGTAAAGTAACATACATGCAGGCACTCACACATACACACAAGCAAAAATGAATAAATCTTAGGGGAAAAAGTAGAATTCAATAATTTCTAAAGTTTTACCCACTATAACAATTTATTAGTCATATAGGAAACATCTTCAAATCATATAATAAGCAACAGTAAACCAAAATTTAGTCTTCCCTTGAGAATAAGTCCAGCCCTTGCTTACTTTCTAAATATTTTGTACCATGAAGTACATTTGCCTATCCCTTACACCTTATTATAACTGTTAACATATTATTTATTTGATAATTTTTCAATTACAGTTTTAAGCTATTCCTTCATTTGATGACTTAATAGTACTTTTAAAAATCTTTTGTTAATGTTTTCTACTAAGTTAAAATTTTATTAAGAGGTGCTGGAGAGGTGGTATAGTGTTTAAGACTGCACACTGACCTTGTATGGGACCTAAGCTCAGTTCCCAGCACCTACTTTGTGGTTTAAAACCATGTGTAATTCCAGTTGCAAGAGATCCAATGATCTCTTCTGACTCTTGGGGCACCTACACTCACTCAAACACACACACACATACCCATACACACATTTTTTAGTTTATTTTTTGTTTTGTTTTGTTTTTTTTCAAAACAGGATTTATCTGTGTAGCCCTGGCTGTCCTAGAACTCACTCTGTAGACCAGGCTAGCCTCAAACTCACAGAGATCCATCTTCCTCTGCCTCCAAGAACTGGGATTAAAGATGTGCACCACCATGCCCAGCACATAGATTTTTTTTTAAAATTATATTTATTCTCTGTGTTTTTTATATCATGTATCTTGATCCCATTATTTCCCCATCTCTTCTAATCTACCCCACCCCCAAATAAAACAAAATTTAAGAGAAAAATTGGGGGAAAAGGGAAAAAATTAAAAATCTCATCATGGAAGCTGCAACACATGTGAAGTGTGACACAGTGAGTCATGCCATAAACCCTTTTATCCACACATCTTTACTTGCAAGTGTTCATGGCAGAGTCACTGGTCTGGTTCGAGGCCTCTGGTTTCTACTACACTATAGATGCTAGGCCCTCATTAGGATTCTTCCTGCATATCCTCTTGTTACCCTGTGTTGTGGAGATCCTGCAGGTTATGTTCCTTCACATGCTCCAGCAGGCCATGGATGGGGCAGATGTTGGGGCTGGCCAAGTCATAACCCTGGGTCTGGGCCTGGGCAGCTGGAGGGTCTGGTCCACCAGATGGGAAATGGGGATAGCTCTCCCATGGCTTACAACTTCGGGCAAGGCTCACCCAATCCTGCACTGGCCACAGTTCTCCCACCTGCTGCAGGCGTTGATGGGAAGGCAGGTAGGAGGGCAACTGTTCCCAGCCCACTACTCGGACTGGCTCACCCACACCTCTACCAACAGGGTTGAGTTTATTGTGTTGCTCAGGTAAGGTGCAGGGTCTGTTCTCTGGCTCTCCCATCAGCCTCAGATGTTGTTGGTGGTGGGGTTATCTTCCCTACCCATGCTGCCATGGGACAGATGAGCAATGGGGCAGCTCTCCCATGCTCACAACTTCAGGGATGGCTTGTCCACACCTTCACTAATTAGGGTAGGCTCTATTTGTGCTGCCCTGGAGAGATGCAGGGCCTGCTCTCCCAAGTGCTGCAGCTTGCTAGGTATGTGGTGGGGGGAGGGGCAGGGACCGCTCTCCCACTCTTACTATCTTAGGGTCAACTCTCTCACCTGCCTTAGCCGTTGGTGGATGGGGACAGAGGCAAGGCAACTCTCTCCAGCCCATGCTGCCCCGTGGCAGGTGGGGTTGGGGCTAGGTCTCTCATGCTCATGTTCTCAGGGTTGGCTCACACCCAACACATAGATTTTCTAAAAATAAATATCTTTTAAAATTTTTGCTTAAGAAACAAGACTAACTTTATATTTATTTAATTTCAGAGTACCCTACATAGATTCACAGATACATGGTTTTTGTTTGTTTGTTTTTTTCCAAGATAGGGTTTCTCTGTGTTGCTCTGGCTATCCTGGAAACCTACTCTGTAGAACAGGCTGGCCTCAAACTTGAGATCCACCTGCCTCTCCCTCCTAAGTACTAGGATTAAAGGTGCTGACACATAGAATTTTTTTAATGGCAGTCATTTCACAAATACTTCTAATTTTCAGAATTGCTAAAAATCAAACTCTATCCATAGATGATAATATCCTTTTCATGGAGAAAGAAATAAAATTATTTCTGGCTTTACCATTGGTATGGCAAAAGAAAAGATATTGAACGACTGGAAAGTTGGCTCAGAAGTTAAAAGCACTGGCTGTTTACTCTCCCAGAGGATCCTGATTCAATTCCCAGCACCCACATACTGGCTCACAATTGTCTGTGACTCCAGTTCCAGGGAATTTAACGCCCTTTTCTGGCCTCCATGAGCACCACGTAGTATACAAACATACATGCAGATAAAACACCCATACAAATAAAATATTTTTAATGGATAATGACTAATCTCACTATGGGTTAAAAACAAAAACATGTAAACCAAGAGAGTGGCTTACACTTCTCACCCTGGCACTTGGGAGAATAGAAGAGAATCAGGAGTTCAAGGTCATCCTTAGCTACATAGCATTCTTGAGGCCAGCCTAGATTTCATGAGACCCTGCCTTTAAAAAAATCAAATAAAATAAAGACACAGTCATGAAGCTCCCCTGATGCCAAGACTGGGGACTAACTGTAAAGAGGCATGAAAGAGGGGAATGATAGGCATATTCTATTTCTGACTGTACTAGTATTTTAGAGAGATATATACTATGTATTCAACATAATATATTATACTATTTATAAATTATGTATCAATAGTTAAGACTTTCATAAAAAGCTTACCAAAAGGTAGAGATTTAGAGTTCTCTATCATTGTTCTAACTTTCATACGTACAATACATTACCAATGTATATGTCAACCTTATCCTCACTAAAACTCACTAAGTCTAAGTATGCATCTTTTAAGAGTTAGATACCCATCTCTTGCAAGATCTAAGTTATTCAGAATGACGTAGAAGAAGAAGGAGGGCTCCAGTGCCTCTTACCTCACAGATCTGCCGGGCTGCATCTGTGGTGAGGCGAGCAGTCTCTGTCTGCTGAGCTGCTATTTTACAAGTTGCTTCCTGGAGGACTTCAGTCACTTCTCTTTGAGACTTAACCACCTGCTGTAAGGATTCTGCATGGACCTATAAATAAATAAAATGGGGTGAAAAGCTTAGGTTTTAGTCTTCCTTCTGTGTAACTTAGTTTTAACTTATAAATTTGTCTCATGGACCAAATAATTTATCAAAACTAGGCTTGATTATAACCTGGATTTCATAGTTGAAGGGTCTGTGGGTGATTAATCACAATGCACAGTGGCTGCCACTGCTCTAAATGAGGACTGAGTCTTGACTGCTTATTTTAAAGGATTGCTAGATGACTCAAATGTCACGAATTATGACATATAAAGTACTAAAATATTTACAACCCAACCTTTCATTTTTATTCTTATATACTTAAGGAGTTCTACAGTGAAATTTCTAAATATAAAATTTTAGGTTTAAAGAATCAATACCCGCCACAAAAAAAAAAAAAAAAAATCACCTGAGCTGTTTTGTTACGGGTTTCTTCTAGCTGCCTCTGGCACTCCAGAGCTTCCTGCTCAGCTTTTAGCTTCAGTAAGGCTAAATCTCTTTCATGGCGCTGTTGCTGTGCCTTTAAATTAAAGTGATGAAATATTAATTCTGCAGCATTAAGCTGTTTTGATACAATGGCTACAGTTAATACATCCCTTTGTTTCCTATCTTCTTTCTTCAAACAGGTCCTTTATGGATCAAGCTGCCTCAGCTTACTGCATGTACAGCTAGAATTGCAAAAGTGAACACCACACTAGACTCACACAGCTCTACTGCAAACAACTAGAGACTAAAGGAAAGGTAGTACACCCAAAAGTCATCAGATACTTTCTCTCTCTCCCTCCCTCCCTCCCTCTCTTTCTTCTTTGAGACAGGTTTCCTCTATATGAAGTCTTACTATGCTGGAACTTGCCATATAGAACAGGAGATTGAACCTGAACTCACAGAGATACTCTTGCCTCTGCCTGCTGAGTGCTGGGATTAAAGGCATGCACGAGCATGCTTGGCCTGAAAGTTTATTTTCTTCAAACATACAAAACTCATTAAGAGTACTTCCAAACACAGAGAAAAGAGGAAACCATGGAGAAAAAAATTCAACTGATACCTTGATGATCTGAGCCAGAGATACACTCTCCTGCTGAGCAAGAGAAATGCCTCTAACTCGCTCCACATCTGACAACTGACGCACTGACTCCTCAATGGCACTCAGGTAACTGAGTTCTGCAGCCATGCGATGCTGAAGACCAGCAGGAGAAAAACGCTTAGAACCTGGGGGACAGAAGAATTGTTAATCAAACGGTTCATATGAATGACAATGACTCATTTTATGAGCGCGTAACAAATCTACCCTTCCCTTGAACTAAAGACAGTGACTTATTAATATATTGTATTTTAACAGTTACTTCTTTTCTTGTTTTATGTGTGTATATATGTGAACATATATATTACATGTCTATAAACAGAATATATTATTTTGGGGATGAATTTTAACTAATACTGACAACATGGGGAAAGGTGTTGAATTTCTTATGCTTTTCAGTACTTAATTTTCTATATAACTTTTGTTTAATACTTCAAAGAGCAATCACATAAACTTGAAATATTTCCCTATCACTTAATTGGGAAAAAAAGAATTTTCAGGGGGAAAAAGTAAATAGTAACTTATTTTTTTTATTTTGGTATTTTCTTCTTCTCTTTTGAAATATGGTTCATGTAACCCAGGCTACCCTTCTAGCTCACTAGGTGGCCTAGGACAATGTTGAACTTCTGCTTCTACCTTCCAAATCCTGAGATTAGGGGTAAGCCCCACCACATCTGATTTATGTAGTGTCAGGGTTCAAATTTAGAGCATAATGCAGGCTAGCCAGCACTCTACCAGCCAAACTATACCCCAACACTGTACTTTTAAACGTCTATCTGCATGAATCTACTTGCCTGGTGTTGAAGCCGTCTCTGTTTTGTTCATATCAGTGAAAGCTGAAGTGGGCTTAAATCCAGTGGTAGTTGAAGGAACTATGACTGAGGACTTAGATCTTTCTAAAGAAGTCCCAGGAAGGTCAAACTGTAACAATTTCTGCGAACTTGGAGATAGGGGAGAAGTTGGAGTCTTCTGAGATCTTCCCTTGTCTGATGAGCCACTAGAAAGTTTTTTGCATAAAGACATTAGAAAAACTACTCCAAGAAGCAACTAATCAATAACATTTTTTTTCTTTACCAACATTATTTAACTTTACTAATTATGACGTAGGCATTCACTCAATGGAGTCGCTACTCTGATTAGATGTGTATGAATACATCTCTAGTTGCTAGATAAGAGTTTTGAACAAGCTAGATAAAACCCACCCTAAATAAAATAGTAAAATAGGTTATTGGTTAAACTACTACTTAATCACATATATCACAATTCATTCATTGTATTAGGAAGCAAAATCTAAGATAGTCATTATACACTAATAAAAATATAACCATATGTAAAAAAACATTAGAAACAAATATTAAAACGTCTCTCAAATATCGTTTTGTGTTTAAATTTTTTTAAAGAGCCATGATTCTTTCAACATTTTCTATTAAACCAAAGACAATATGAAAAATTAATTTCATATTGTCATCTCCAATATTTTATACATACCTTTTTTCTTTTGGCTTTGGTTTTTTGAGACAGGGTTTCTCTGTATAACAGACCTAGCTATCCTGAAACTTGCTTTGTAGACCTGGCTAGCCTTAACTCAGAGATCCACCTGCCTCTCCCTCCCAAGTGAAGATTAAAGGTATGTTCCACCACCGCCCAGCTCCTAATTCTTTTTTTTTCTCTCAGAATAGGAAAATTTATTACTGTGCTTCCACTGTCAAAATTTAGGATCTTGGTTTTTCCTTCTTGCCTTTGTACAGGACCAAAAGGAACACAATGGCGACTTTAACAACCTTAAAGTGGACTCCAGGAACATCACCTACAGCATGACTCTTTTGACCAAATCCAGCAACCAGAACTTCATCGTTTTCCTCAATGAAGTTCAAGCCACCATCATTGGGGATGAAAGCTGTGATCTTCTTGCCGTCTTGATGAGCTGCACCCTGACACACTTCCTGATAGCAGAATTTGACTGCTTGGCTTCAACTCCTACTTTTTCTAGCACAATTCCCTTGGCATGAGAGGCACCTCCAAAAGGACTGGCCTTCAGGGCTGTGCCCAAGTGGGCTTTCTTGTAATGTTGGTCATGCCACTTCTGGTCCCAGCAGTGGCTGCGGAGCTTCCTGGAGTACGGAGACCATGACACTTGCCCATCTTGCCGACGCCATGGGCCCGAGAGCTCCTAATTCTTAATACTACAACACTTTCTGAGCTTTTTCTTAACTAACCTCACACAACTGATTGTAACAATTCTTAAGGCACTTAATTTAACAAAAAAAAAAAAAAAAAAAAAACCCGTAACAACGGGCGGTGGTGGCGCACGCCTTTAATCCCAGCACTCGGGAGGCAGAGGCAGGAGGATCTCTGTGAGTTCGAGGCCAGCCTGGTCTACAAGAACTAGTTCCAGGATAGGAACCAAAAGCTACGGAGATACCCTGTCTTGAAAAATCAAACAAACAAACAAAAGAAAAACCCGTAACATTCATGTTATCTTGCACCAAATATGTGTTAAATAAATTAAGAGACACTCTATAAAGTATTTAGCACAATAAACATATTTCTAATATACTAAGTTTGTTTTTATATTCTGAAAAAAAACATGACTTTCAAAGACAAAAATTATAATTGGCTTGAGTATTTGAATAAAAGTAGTTTTGAGAAGCAGTTACTGGCTTACAAAGGTCTTTAACTGAGGACTTAAGGAGTTAACAGTAGTGCCTCTCCATAGGCATGGGGAATATGTTCCAAGACCTCCAATGGACACCTGAAACCCTAGGTAGCACCAAAGCCTGATACACACAAACACACACACACACACACACACACACACGTACATGCGCGCATGCACACAATTAACACAATTAATGCCTTTTCTGTATATTAAAAAATACTCATTTTACGTGTATGTGCCTCAGTGTATGTCTCTATCTACATGATCTGGGCAGGAGCCCAAGGAGGCCAGAAGAGGGCATTGGATTCCCTAGAACTGGAGTTATAGGTGGTTGAGAGTTACAACATGGGTGCTGAGAACCAAACCCAGGTCCTCTGTAGAGCAGTAAGTGCTCTTATACACTGAACTCTCTCCAGCCTAACTCTGCCACCTGTGGCTGCAAGCTTTCCAGTCTGAGGTCAAATTACTATGACTTTCTTCTAGCCTCCTCCCAGCTTCGGGGATAAGAGGTTTATTCACAGTAGAGCTTCATAACTTCAGCATACAATCTTTTCCTTCCCTTTTCATGTCAAAATATTTACCTTTCACTTAAAGGAAGCACTTTGTAGAGTCTCGTTAGCATGTACAAATTAGCACCATTACTGCCCTTTAGACTGGAATCCATTATTAAGCAAAATAAGGTTTAATTGAACTCAAACATAAAAACACTACTAGACAAAGGGATGAGTCATATGAAAGATGGGCCTGACTGGTTGGTATGTGATTATTTAGATCAGTATTACCTTAAAGAAAGATATCATATATTTCTACAACTTTCCATGTGCTATTTTACAACCTTAATTGAACCATAGAAAGCAAAACACTATATAAGAAACTAAAGTTAAATTCATTTACAGTACCTAAAAGGAATTCTCATTTTAAATTCTATAACATTAAACAAAAGGGCTCTATAATTCACTGTATGTTTTTATAAAATAAATTATATTTGCTTTGCAGAGAAGATTCCGTTAGACTATCATTTCAAAAAGATAAGTTTTCGGTGTTTTTGTTGTTGTTTTGTTTTGTTTTTTCGAGACAGGGTTTCTCTGTAGCTTTTTAGTTCCTGTCCTGGAACTAGCTCTTGTAGACCAAGCTTGCCTCGAACTCACAGAGATCCGCCTGCCTCTGCCTCCTGAGTACTGGGATTAAAGGCGTGCACCACCACTGCCCGGCTCAGTTTTCAGAGTTTTTAAATAAGTTTTTAATTTTAAAATAACAACTTTGTACCAGTTCAAACATGAATAGGGAACTGCCATGCTGAAATTTACCAAATTCACTAAATGCCAAGATTCTAACTTCAATGATATTCAAACTGCAGCAAAAAGAATATATATATATATACTGTTTTACCTCACAGAATGACCAGAAAGTTCTTCCAAAGTGCTCTCAGTGTCCAGAGTCTGCTCAAAGTCTCTAACAGCAAGTTTACTGTCTGTTCCAAGTTTCTTTCCTTGATGGGAACCACGTTCTGAGTCAGACGGTACTTTCTCCTCATCAATAAGTGAGCTCTGAGAATTCCCAGTGAATGACTCCAACCCTGGAAAGTAAATTGTAGTAAGCAAATTTCCAACATTAGACTTACTTTGTGGTGGCATTTCATTTGTATTTTAATAAATAAAGTTTGCCTGAGGATCAGAAAAGTAAAATATCCACACTGAAGAAGCTTATGGACCAGACAACAATAAGACACACCTTTTATTCCCCCATTTTTTTTATTGATTTTTATTGAGCTCTACATTTTTCTCTGCTCCCCTGCCTATCTCTTCCCTCCCCTTCAACCCTCTCGCATGGTCCCCATGCTCCCAATTATTCAGGAAATTTTGTCTTTTTTACTTCCCATATAGGTAAGATCCATGTATGTCTCTCATTGTTGTCTAGGTTCTCTGGGGTTGTGATTTCTAGGCTGGTTTTCTTTGTTTTATGTTTAAAAACCACTTATGAGTGAGTATATGTGATAATTGTCTTTCTGGGTCTGGGTTACCTCACTCAAAATGATGTTTTCTAGCTCTATCCATTTGCCTACAAATTTCAAGATGTCATTTTTTCTGCTGTGTAGTACTTCATTCATAACACACACCTTTAATCCCAGTAGCCATACTAGCTTGCCATAGAAACCAGGTGGTAGTGGTGCACGCCTTTAATCCCAGAACTAGAGAGGAATATAAAATGGGAGGAGACAGCTCTCAGTCTCAGTCTCATTCTGACATTTCTGGAGGCAGGATCGCCATTTCGGATTGAGAATTTTCTGATCTTTAGGTTGAACCCCAATTTCTGTCTCTGAGTTTTTATTCATGCTTCATTGTTGAGAGAGTTGATAAATTTTTTCAGTAATAAAAGAACAGATCAGGGTATTAAAATTAGTTTTTATTTAAAACTTATTTTCCATATCTAAAATAAAAAGCAGTTCATTCTTCTGCCTCCATTTAAGAAAATGCTGGTCATGGTACATGGCTGTAACTCCAGAGTCTAATATTCTTCTTGTCTGAAGTACCTAAATTAGTCAAACTTATACAAGTCCAGAGGCTACAAATGGCTGGGGAGGGAAGAGTGGATGCCCAGTGGTGATGTTTACAATGATACAAATGTAGACTTAATGTCACTCAACTATACCACTTGAAAAAGATTTAAATGGCTGGGTTTTTCTTGTTGTTGTTGTTGTTTCTTGCCTTTTTTTTAAAAGATGGTATCTTGTGTAGCCTATGCTGCCCTCTGTTTCACTATCAGCTAAGGAAGACCCTGAATTTCTGATCTTCCTGTTTCTACCTCTGGAATACTGGAATTACAGTAATGCATCATCATACCACATATGTATTGTGGGGATCAAACCCAGGATTATTTTTAGACAAGGACACATATGCTACCAATTGAGTCACTTTCCCAGCCTAATAAAATTTTATTGTGTATTATAACTATTATTGTTTCTGTTTTTCTGAGACAGAGAATCTCTACATAGCCCTAGCTGTCCTGGAACTCATTATATAGACCAGGCTGGCCTCGAACTCACAAAGATGCATCTACCTCTGCCTCAGGAGTGCTGGGATTAAGAGCATACCCCAACACACCCAGTTGTGTGTATTATTTTACCATAATGAAGTTGTAAAATGTTAGCACTGGTCATGTTAAACAGAAAATGAAGGTAATTAAAGCTTGTTCAAATATACTTTCCTATACCGACCAGTTAGTTTCTTCCTGCACCCCATTCCACCTCACATTTGTCAACTCGACAAACAGTTTGTCTTTTCAATTAGAAAAAAAAATGTAAAAGAAAGAAAGATCACTAACAAGCTTGAACCATTTTGTGCACTTAAGTTTTGGCATGACCACTATATAGCCCTAGTTGTAGTTCTACACAACAAATATGGGCTGGAGAAATCGCTCACTGCCTAAAGTGCTTTCTGCAAAACCATGAAGACCAAGCATGGTAGCATGCCTGTAATCCTAATGTGTAAGCAGTGTGATGGAAGAAGAGAATCCTCAGAAGCTCTTGGGCCAATTAGCTTGCTGTACTTACTGTCAAACATCAAGAGACTCTGTCTCAAGGTGGAAGGGAGAACAAACCCAAGGCTGTACACTGACTTTCACACAAAGACACATATCATACACACATACATTAGTGCTGTTGTTTTTTTTTTTTTTAATAGAGTACAACTATAGACACTGGCAGGTATCTCAATTACTCAAAAAATTTACTGAGTGCTAACAGGGGCAACTACTTTGCTAAATACTGTGACACATACATAGTAATTTCTCATGCTCTTCAAAATCACCATAGGAACTCTTGTCTGCTTTACTGAGGAAGACCACGCTTGATAATGCTTAGACATGTACATGATATACTACCAAGTTATTTGTTTGTTTTAACACAGTTGCAAAGAAATATTATTTAAATAAAGGAGTGTATGGCATCATGTATATATATTGGAAAAAGTCATCAAAGATGATAATAGCAGTTATCTCTGAACAGAAGGATTAAGCATGAATTCTATTTATTTTTTGCTCTTATTTTATTTATTAGTGTGAGAGAGAATGTGCACCCATACAAGAGTGCCACAGTTCATATACAGACGTCAGAGGACAACTTCATTCTCTTCATTCACCTTTACATGGGTTCATGGGATCAAACTCATGTGTCAGGATTATACAGCAGGTATTTTTATCCACTAAGTCATCTCCATATTTTGCTGGCCCTGATTTATATTTCTTGAATGAATATCTATAATTCTTAATTATGTATTTCATTTGTATTAAAAGAATAAAAATGAATATAAAAATAAAAAACAAAATGAAAGAATATAAAATATATTAAAAGGTTTGACAAAAGATATTATAATTATAAATGTGAAAGTTAGGACATTATAATAAATAAATTCATCTACTGCTTATAGAATCAAACCATAACTTTAGGTCACTACCACAAAACCACTGAGAAGAGAAAAAGTCATCAAGCAGAATTCTACTTACATTCTGTCTTTTCCTTTTTCCCTTTCTTTCCTTTAGAGGCAGATGAACGAGATGATACAGCAGACTGAGCCCCTGAGGAGTGCTGAGAGGTAGCGTCCACAGAAGAAAGATCATAGACAGACTTTCTGCTGGAAAGGTCCTCCTGAATGCCTAAGTTGCTACCACCAATTCTGTCAAGGATAAAGTAACAGGAGTTAAAGAAAAAATTAAAAATCTAAGGTCACAAATTCTATTTCAAAGGAGCTCTGAATATGTCAAGCAGATGCCACAAGCAAAGCTTACCCTCTTGAGTTGAAAAAGCAACAACAACAACAGACATGTAACAAAAGGTAGACAAATTAAATAGTGACAGACATGCCCAACAAATAGTGTAAATATAAGGTCTCTTCATCAATTTTAAAAGGTTCCCTATGGCTCAGTTTACATCTCAGAAAATTTCAGATGAGCTGTTTAATGAAGTGAAACCAAAGAAGGTCAAGTTTCGGGCCTGGAGATGCAGCTCAGTTGACAGTGTCTGCCTAGCACAAACAAAGGCCTAGAGATGAAGGCTGGTTGACAGTGTCTGCCTGGCATATATGAAGGCCTGGGTGTGGTCGATAGAACCTCCCAAAGACTAGGGAAGTAGAAATAGGAGGACCAAAAGTTCAAGGTCAATTTGAGCAACACAAAGCCTATCTTTTTAAGATAAAAAATGAAAAAAAAAAACAAATATTTCAGATATATATAAGAAAAATGACTATAGGAAAATGTGTCCTCAATTTCTACTCAAATTTATCACTTTTATAAAGCATAATTATTTTTCCTCTGATACTCTTAGAGAACAATTTAATATATTCTACCTTAACAGTAAAATGCATCAAATTGTATTGATTGATGATATCAATCTCACTACAATTAATCCTTAAAAACCTTAATTTAAAAATTTAATCTTTTCTTTGGGTTCAAATAAAACTTTTTTTCTGAAGATTTATTTATTCATGTATGTGTGTGCTATTTCCCTGCACACCACGAGAGTCAGATCCCACTGAATTTGAGCCACCGTGTAGTTGCTGTGAATTGAACTCAGGATCTCTAAAAGAGCAAGCAGTCAGTGCTCTTAACTGCTGAGCAATCTCTCCAGCCCCATTGGGTTCAAATTTGAAACCACAATTTTGCTGTTATACTTTTATGAATATTCATTTCTATTACTCCAGCTAATGGAAAGTTAGTAGAACTAATTTTATAAGGTTATTTAATAATTTTATGGGGGCTATACTTTATGATACATAAAAGATATTGAATAAGAAAAAATATAAATTTATATGGTAATAAAATTTAGAAAATGAAACTCTAAAAAAGTCAAATTCATCTTATGATTTTGTACAATTTAACATTTGTTCTTCGGTTTCCTCTCTAAAACAGGTCTATTCTATGAAGCTCTGTAACGGTGTAAACAAATGCAGACAGATTGTAAAAATATATACAGCTTTAATGGAGAAATAGACTTACAGAACCACTGTTCCTGCGGAGACCAGGAAAGCAGAATTCTACAAGACTTTCAAAGAAGTAATACCAATACTCCTCATATTATCCCACACAATAGAAACAAAAGGAACATTGCTAAACTCTTTTTATGAGGCTACAATCACTCAGATACCCAACCCACAGAAAGACATTACAAAGAAAGATAATCACAGACCAATATCACTCATGAACATTGATGCAAATATACTCAATAAAATACTGGCAAATCGAATCCAAGAACACATCAGAGCCATCATCCACCATTACCAAGTTGGCTTCATCCCACAGATGCAGGGATGGTTCAACATAGGAAAATCTGTCAATGTAATCCACCATATAAACAAACTAAAAAATAAAAACCACATGATTATCTCATTAGATGCCAAAAACGCTTTTGACAAAATACAACATCCCTTCATGATAAAGGTTTTGGAGAGAGCAGGGATACAGGGAACATACCTAAACATAATAAAGGCAATATATAGCAAGCCAACAGCCAATATCAAACTAAATGGAGAGAAACTCCCAGTGATTTCACTGAAATAAGGAACAAGACAAGGTTGTCCACACTCTCCATATCTATTCAGAATAGTTCTTGAGATCCTAGCTAGAGCACTAAGACACCAAAAGGAGATCAAGGGGGTACAAATTGGAAAAGAAGAAGTCAAACTCTCACTGTTTGCTGATGATATGATAGTTTACATAAGCAATCCCGAAAATTCTACCAAGAAACTTCTACAACTCATAAACACTTTCAGTAATGTAGCAGGATACAAGATTAACTCAAAAAAAAAAAAAAAAAAAAA
>NW_026067905.1:12961870-13125775 GCF_014885135.2 Alexandromys fortis | reverse complement strand
ACAGCCTGGTATTGGCATAAGAACAGACAGGAGGACCAATGGAACCAAATAGAAGACCTGGATATCAATCCACACATCTTTGAACACCTGATTTTTGACAAAGAAGTAAAAAAATATAAAATGGAAAAATGAAAGCAAATTTAACAAATGGTGCTGGCATAACTGGATATCAACATCTAGAAGAATGAAAATAGACCATATCTATCATCATGCACAAAATTCAAGTCCAAATGGATCAAAGACCTCAACATAAAGCTAGCCACACTGAACCTCATAGAAGAGAAAGTAAGAAATACACTTGAATGCACTGGCACTGGAGAACACTTCCTAAATATAACCCCAGCAGCACAGACACTGAGAGAAACCATTAATAAATTGGACCTCCTGAAACTGAAAAGCTTCTGAAAAGCAAAGGACACAGTCAACAAGACAAAACGACAGCCTACGGAATGGGAAAAGATCTTCACTAACCCCACATAAGACAGAGGGCTAATCTCCAAAGTACACAAAGAACTCAAGAAACTGGACACCAAAAGAACACATAATCCAATTTAAAAAAAAAAAAAAAAAGTGGAATACAGACCTAAACAGAGAACTCTCAACAGAGGAATCTAAAATGGCTGAAAGACAGTTAAGGAAATGTTCAATATCCTTAGTCATCAGAGAAATGCAAATCAAAACAACTCTGAGATTCCATCTTACACATGTAAGAATGGCCAAGATCAAAAACACTGATGACAACTTATGCTGGAGAGGTTGTAGGGAAAAGGTAACACTTCTGCATTGCTGGTGGGAGTGCAAGCTGGTACAACCCCTCTGGATGTCAGTGTGGTGATTTCTCAGAAAATTAGGAAACAACCTTCCTTAAGACCCAGTAATACCACTTTTGGGAATATATCCTAAGGATCTTCAATTGTGCCACAAGGACATGTGCTCAACTATGTTCACAGCAGCTTTGTTTGTCATAGCCAGTATCTGGAAACAACCTAAATGCCCCTCAACCAAAGAATGGATAAGGAAAATGTGGTACATTTACACAATGGAGTACTACACAGCAGAGAAAAATAACATCTTGAATTCTGCAGGAAAATGGATGGAGCTAGAAAACATTATTTTGAATGAGGTGACCCAGACACAGAAAGACAATTATCACATGTACTCACTCACAGGTGGTTTTTAAACACAAAGCAAAGAAAGCCAGCCTACAAACCACAATCCCAGAGAATTTAAACAGCAATGAGGACCCTAAGAGACTTACATAGATATAGTCTACATGGGAAGTAGAAAGTAGAAAAAGACAAGATCTCTTGAGTAAATTGGGAACATGGCAACCTTGGAGGAAGGTTGATGGGGGTAGGGAAGAGGCACGGAGAGGAGCAGAGAAAAATGTCGAGCTCAATAAAAATCAATTTAAAAAAAAAAAACAGGTATTCTAAGAATATTTCCCAAATCAGGCTTCTAGAAAAATGAGCTATATAGGCAAAGTCCCTGAATCCATTCAGTGTCTTGAACCTTAAGGGTCCAATAATTATAAGTTGTCATAACCTACCTCTTCAAAGCTTAGATGTTGAATGTTTATCAAAGTTTTAGATGTTTTCTTGATTTAAAAAACTGCTTAGCACAAAGTTAAATGTCTACCTAATTTTCCTCATCTACCACAGAAAACAAATTTTTACACTTCTTATATTACTATGTTGCAAGACTGTTTCCCAATGCTATCCTCTGTTGAAATTCACAGATTGACTTAAAGTCTGTAATTAGGTCCTTTTAAGTATTCTATGTTCCACTCACCAGGTGTGGTGGCACACACAGGTGAGCCCAGCACATTTGAGAACTGGAAGGAGGATCAAGAATTTAAGGTCATCCTTGGCTAGATGAGACTCTATCGCAAAAAAGAAAAGAAAACTGTGTGTTTCTCTGAACATTTCTAATGACTGTGAGGTGAGCATGTTCTACTAGCTTCATCATTATGCTCAAATACAAACAAGCATTAAAGAGTCAAGCATCGGGGGCTGGAGAGATGGCTCAGCGGTTAAGAGCACTGACTGCTCTTCCAAAGGTCCTGAGTTCAATTCCCAGCAACCACATGGTGGCTCACAACCATCTGTAATGAGGTCTGGTGCCCTCTTCTGGCCTTCAGGCATACACGCAGAAAGAATATTGTATACATAACAGATAGATAGATAGATAGATAGATAGATAGATAGATAGATAGATAGATAGATAGATAGATAGATAGATAACTTTTTAAAAAAAAGAGTCAAGCATCAAGTCAGGAAGTTCAGGTCAAGAGTCTTGATGCTACTTATACTCTGATGGGAGTCCTCATTCATATGTATTTTCTACTCAAAACCTTATTTCATATTTGCTGTCAAATTCTTACTGAGATTCATGAGTAGATTTTTTTTCTGTCAATGTCACACTCCCTGGCGAGGAGACAAAATCATCTTCATAGGAAATACTGCTCAGTGGGGTTGTGGTGGCATTGAAAGGCCGTGATGCTGATGTTCCTCTATCTTCAAATCCTATCAAAAGAAATAATTGTGGTATAGTTAAAAATAAAATGAAATTTAAAACTATAAGCAAGGCATTCTCCAGCATGAAGTTAGTAACATAAAAAGGGACAGCTTCAATTGCTTTTACAACTCATCTTTTTATCTTGCTTTCTTAACAGCCATATAGATTTCTTTTGTTTTTGGTTTGGTTTTGGGTTTTTCTGAAATAGGATTTCTCTGTGTAGCCCTAGCTGTCCTGGAACTTGCTCTGTAGATCAGGCTGTCCTCTAACTCACACAGATTCACCTGCCTCTGCCTCCTGAGTGCTGGACTTAAAGGTGTGGGCCACTATGCCTGGCTGCTTTTCACTTCTTTTTAGGAAATTTTTTAAAATAAATAAGCATAATGAAACTACTGTATCCATTACTATGACTAATACAAAAGCAAGCTAGTTTCATTTAATTAAACAATCTATTTCTATTTCTTTCTTCTACAGTGAACTTACAGATTATTTTGAAGCAAATCCCAAATAACATATTTTATCTCCAAATATTTCATTATAACTATAAAATTTTAATAAAGATCTAATACAAGAATTTAACAATGAAACCAATTTTCCTATTAAGAAATAAGAATATCGAGATGTAATGATGACTCAGTTAAGAACACTTACTGCTCTCCCAGAGAACCTGGGTTCCATTCTCAGCACCTAAAGGGCAGTTCACTATCATCTGTAACTCATCCCAGGGGATTCAACACTCTCTTCTGGCACCAGGCAGACGCAAAACATACATTCAGGTAAACCCACCCATATACATAAAATAAAATAATACTAAATAAGAATATTGACTTAAGCATTTTGCTTTCATCAAAAAAAAAAATTGAAAGAGCATTAGAATCAAAAGGAATTTAAAATGTAACTGTCCTTGTTTGCTTGCTGTGATAAATAACCATAATCAAAAACAGCTTGGAAAGGATTTACTTCACCTCGACTTCCAGGTCACAATCCATCACTGAGGAAAATGGGGGGTGAGGGGGGTGACTCAAGCAGGAGCAGAGGCAAGACCCACAGAGAAAGGTTGCTTACTGGCCTGCTCTAGTGCTCAAAGGTTCAAGTTCAACTAGTTTTTATTTTTTAATACAGTCTAGGCCCACCCCCATAGGGATGGCACCACCCACAGGGATACTATCAGAAAAGCTGGACCTTTCTTCATCAACCAACATAATAGATAATGCTCCACAGACATACCCACTGGCCAGTCTGATCTAGGCAAATCCTCAACAGAGGCTCTCTCTTCCCGGGTGACTCTAATTTGTATCATGTTGAAAACAAAACCTAGCCAGAACAACCACCAACGTAAATAAAGTAGTTAAGCAAAAGAGAGGAATAATATATAAACTTGTCACAAGATCATAAAGTGCCCAAATGTGAATTTTAGGAAAAAGGAATAAGAGTCTAAGAACACACAGAATCAATTCATTTGTCAAATAATTTGCTCCATTTATAGAGTGAGAAAATATGGGGCTGGAGAGATGGCTCAGTGGTTAAGAGCATTGCCTGCTCTTCCAAAGGTCCTGAGTTCAATTCCCAGCAACCACATGGTGGCTCACAACCATCTGTAATGAGGTCTGGTGCCCTCTTCTGGCCCGCAGGCATACACACAGACAGAACATTGTATACATAATAAATAAATATTTAAAAAAAGAAAGAAAATAGATAGCCCAGGAATTCTAAGGTTATGTTATTATACGTTGGGTAGAACTCACCCATAATAACATGAAAACAGAAACAGACATAACTGAAGGAATTAACTTCATTACGAAAAAGCTGTGTTATACGATTTCAGTATTGAGAGACCATGGATTAAAAGAAAAGAAAGAAAATTATGAAATAATTGTCTTTCTGTAGTATAAGCCGATTTTTCTCACCTTTTCCATATAACTGATACGACTTGGTAAAAATATTAATGACACTGTGTGGACTTCCCTTTGCCAGTTCTTCCCACGGTCCCTTACTTTGCGTAGCACCTATGTGGCCCAAAAGTGGCAAGAACTTCTCAGCTTCCTTCTGAAACTCTTTGATGGGTTCATAAGAATTTCTCTCTCCAGCACAGAATTCTTTTTCCTTTAAGAGTTCTGCTACCTTCAGGAGGGGCCGTGCATCCTGGCCTCCTTCTTCCTCAGAGAGACTCCCTTCACTAAGAAGAGGCCCTTCGCTGACCGAGTCTATGCTGGAACAAAGAGACCTTTTGGCTCTGTCTTGAGAACAGGCTTGTATATCAGAGCTGGAGGAGTCAGTCTGCCTCTTACACAGCTGTGCCAGCAGCCCTCCTGGTTTCGGACTAGGGGATGTCATTCTGAAGCTTGATATGGCACTCTGGGGTCTGATCATCTCAGGAAGTTTCTTAAATTCACTAAGACTGCCTACACCAGGAAGATCATCATCAAAAGTTGCATGAGATACACAGGTTCCCAGCATCTTCTGAATTCGGGCAGAGAAAACATCTTCAATGTCCTCTTTCACAGGTGGACTGACAGTTTTAGTCCAAAGCCCATTCTCTTGAGGTGCCTGCTGTACATCATAGTCATTGTTCCATACCGACCCATAGTTAATGCTCGCCCCAGCTAGTTTCTTAGCTTCACTTTCAATCCTGCTAGACAGAGAAGCAGCTGTTGCTTTCAAGGCTTCAATACGATCCAGTTTACTCTTATACTGGCTGGTACTCGGTTTTAACAAGGCATCTGGATGAGGAGCTTGTGAGGTCAGATATGGTTGAGGTGTGACAGTTAGTGGTCCTGAAGCTTTATGATGACTCTTCTTGGCTGGGAAAACAGAGTCACAGTCTTTGTGCAAAATTCCTACATGCTCAAGATGCAAGAGTTGGGAAAGTAAATTTTCAGCCGTTCCAACAAGGGGCTGTGCTTGAGAACTGTGAACTCGTGGGCTCAACCTGTCAGGCTGCATCCATGTAGGTTCCATCAAGTCTCTTCTGGTAACAGAAATCACAATGTTAGTTAATACAGTAATCCATGTGTTTTGTTGTTGTTAGTTTTGTTAGTTTTTGCAGTGCTAGCAACTGAGTCCAGAGTCTTGGTCATGCTGAGCAAGTATTCTACAAAGAGCCTCGATCCCAGCCTAAGTTATCATTTAAAACTGGGGAAAGGAGCTCTCTGATTATAAGAATAGTATACAAACACTTCCAGAAAAAAAAGGCAACAGGGTTGAGAGTGAGAGATTACTCAGAATAACCAAGAAAAGGATTCATTATCTTTGGTAGTTGGCTTACAATTATATCCTTGCTAACTTTATCTATGTGTATGCTGTGGTTTTGTTATGGTGTTTGAACAAAAATGATATTTCACTATTTATACTGTTTTGTAAACTGCTTTCTTCGAATTTATTTTTTTTAAGTGGTTACTTAAAACTCTGCAGCAAGCTTCCTTAGAACAATACCACTATCCAACCCTTTAAAAAATAATATATAAAAGAGAAATGCTTAAGATTGCTTAATATTGGGACCCATCAAATGACTAAGCAGGTAAAGGCCTCTACCATTCAAGCCTAGAGAACCCAAATAAAGAAGGAAGGGACCACACAAAGTTACCTTTCCAACCACAGTATGTGTGCCCTAGTATAACACATGATACTTTATGGAAATGTACAATTTTAATTTAAAAAAAAATTTATTATATATTCATCCATTCACTTTGGTTTTTCGAGACAAGAGTTTCTCTGTGTAGTTTTTGGCACCTATCCTGGAACTCGCTCTGTAGACCAGGCTGACCTCAAACTCACAGAGTTCTGCCTGTCTCTGACTCCCGAGTATGGGATTAAAGGCGTGTGCCCCCATTGCCAGGTGAAAATGTACAATTTTTAACACACACACACACACACAAATCTAAAATTTTAGGAGGAGAAGAAGGAAGTGAATAAAAGAAATAAGTGGAAGAAGTAATGCAAAGCAACAACAAACTTGTGTTTGGTTTGTTTCTTAACATTCTTTAGAATAAGAAAGGCAAAAATTGTGAACATGACACCAGCATAGCAGATCTGACAATGATGACATGGACCGTATTATCTAAACAAACGTATTCATAATAAAAAATTATACCTTATGATTTAAGCTTAAAGTACATTTAGAACATTAAACAAATCATACATTTCTCTTACTAATAATAAATACACAAACTGGTTAAAAGTACTGGCTTTTAAAGTAAGATTCCAAGACCTCCGTGAGTGACTTCGAGGCCAGTCTGGTCTACCAAGTAAGTTTCAGGACAGCCAAGGCTATACCAAAAAAAAAACACCTGTCTTAAACAACAAAACAAAACGATAAAGTCAGATTGCCTATGTTCAAACCCACTTCCACAACTTCTGTTTTGATCTTAAGAAAGTTTAATTAAAGTCTAGACTTCAATTCTCTCCTCTGTAGAACAATAACAACAATAGTGCGTCAATGTGCGCCAGCACTAAATCACTACCCAAAAGGCACAAGGTACTGGGCTTCATTCTAGCACTACAAAACAAATAAAACCAACTAAAACACAAACACTGGTTTTTTTTTTACTAGGCCTAGAAATTAAGAAATAATAAATGACACTAATATTAATGGAGGCTAGAGAGATGTCTCTGAAGCTAAAAGCATTTCTTTTAGGCTAAACAGATGTTTCAGCAGTTAAGATCACTGGCTGATCTTCCAGAGGACCCAGGTTCAATTCCCAGCATCCACTTCAGGCACCTCATATGAGACTGACCATCTCTGCAGAAACCTGTAATGGCATGCACATATCCACATACACACATATGTGTAATCTAAAATAAAAACTAAAAAAAGGTGCTTCCTGCTTTTGCAGAGGACTCAAGTTTGGTTCCCAGCACCCACACAGTGACTCAATGACTCATAACCATCAGTAATTCTAGTTTGAGGGGATCCTCTACTTTCTTCTGATCTCCATGGGTACTAGGAATATATGTAGCGTATGTATATACATGCAGGCAAAACACTCATATTTTGAATAAAATAAATAAATACAAAAACCACTAAAATGTGATCAATATTTATTGTCCTTTGGGTGAAAGGGGACCATGTGTATTAACTACAAATTGGAAAGAGATCTGATTTGTATTTGTGCATTCTCAAACTGCTTCAAATCTTTTTTCTTCTCTCAATGGCTATTATTACAAAATATAATTTAGAACCATCTATATCTTTCACTGTGATTTATCCATCCAGGAAACTTTGTTTGGGTCAAAGGAGGCACGAGTGCTACCACAGGCATAAGGAATTGACACGGGACAGGAATTAAAGGACAGGAAAAACTGAAAAACCAGAGCAGAGCGAACACAGCATACACCATATTCAGGCTTCAGCTGAAGATATTTACCAAGTTTGAAATAAGTCTTTTTTATAAAAAGAAAGAACCTCATCTTTCATCCTCTCTCTATCCCTCTCCCCCTCTACCTTGCAAGAGGCTGTGGAGGTTCTGACAGGGACAGGTCGCTGCTAGAAGATGCACTCGGAGGACGTTCTTGTACTTTGTTTTCTTTATCAGATTCTCCAGATGGTTGATACCCAGGTCTTACCTAAGAGAAAAGGATATCAAATTTATCTGATTTTGATCACAAAAATGTCTTCAAGTAGCACATAAGAAACTCATCAAGCCACTTTAACTTAAAAAAAATTAAAAAAAAAAAAAAAAAGATCATAGGAATTGGAGAGATGGTTCAGCAGTTAAGAGCCCTGGCCACTCTTCCAAAGGACCTGGGTTCAATTCCCAGCATCCACACAGCAGTTCACAACTGTCTACAACTCCAGTTCCAGTGAATCTGATATCCTCACACAAATATATATGCATGCAATGTACATTAAAAAAAATCTTTAAAAAAATTATAAAAGAGAGGGTTTTTTTCCCCTCCCTCAAGTAAAATCGCTTTATATTTAGTTGTGGGATGTAGCTCAATGAAGTGTTTACCTATATTACACCAGGTTGTGGGCTGGATCCTGCATCACAGAAAACCAAACAAACAAAAACAACCACTACAATTAACTGCAAAACATTATCTAAAATCCACAAGGACATTGTGGTGGGTCAGTAATAATTGTCAATTCAACAGAATTTAGAACAAAACAGAAATTAGGTATGGGCCTCTAGGTAATCCTGTGAGGAATATCTTGATTGTGTTAAGTTGGGAAAACCTGCTCACTGCGTGTGCACCATTCCCTGGCTAGAACCCGTGAGTAATTAAATGGAGAAAGCAA
Source organism: Alexandromys fortis (assembly GCF_014885135.2). NCBI lineage: Eukaryota > Metazoa > Chordata > Mammalia > Rodentia > Cricetidae > Alexandromys > Alexandromys fortis. The sequence goes on along the minus strand of NW_026067905.1, from coordinate 13,117,020 downwards.
GCTAAGGTCCAACACATGTCTATTACTGTTTGCTTTCTGATTGTAAATGTCATGTGACCACCCTGATTTCCCCTCCATGGTGGGTTATTCCCTTAAAATATGAGCAGAAACTAATATGAGACATTAATATTAGCAACATGGTTAAAATAAAATAGCATCCTTTATAAATCTCAGGTTTTTTCATCTGATAAGTAAAAAGAACCTTCCTGGAGTTGTATTTACTGATGTTTGTAAGTAAAGCTTTTAAAACAGTATGTAATACCTGAAACACACTCAGTTACCAGTCTTAAAAACATTAGCACTGGGCAGTGGTTGCACACTCCTTTAATCCCAGCACTCGGGAGACAGAGGCAGGTGAACCTCTGTGAGTTCAAGGCGAGTCAGGTCTACACAGAGAAACCCTGTCAAAAAAAAAACTAAACAAAAATAGACAAACAAAAAACATTAGCACAAGAGTATGTCTTCAACACTGAACCCAAAACTAAGTATTTCATTAACATATTTTGGTTGTGTATTATATACTAAATATCTTCTCAGTACTACAATGAAAACCAGGCAGGAATATCAGAATGACAGAGATCACTAGTAACCAATGTTGCAAGCTCTTCAGCTCTTACTTTCTGTGTGTTTCTCATCACTCTTTGCATGCAATAAATTTCATGAAAGGTCTTGACTGTCACATGTCGGAGCATGTCTAGTGGTAGGGATGATAATTTTCCAACATTTCCGTACCGCGAGCAAGCTTTCCTCACCATGAATTACCCACGTTGTGTTCCCACCACTACTAGTACCTGTGTATCCTGTGTAACATGCTGATGAGCTGGCTCTTCCAGCAAAGTCTTTTCTAGTAGCAATTTGGAGTATGTTTCCTGCAGCCGCCTGGAGGCTGATGGATCAGGAGGCACAGCTTTGGCTTTAGTGAAGGCTTCTCTCTGTCTCCGGTAGAGCTCCTGTAACCGTTTGTTCTTCTGCTCCGTAGCCTCCTTTTGAGCCTTCTTCTCTTCGTTCTGCTTCCTCCTCCTTTCCTCCTGCTGCCTGACAATGTACTGCCGCACCTCGTCTGTGTCATAGTGGCGCTTTTTGGAGGTCACAGGGGGGTCCTCGTTAGCAGTTATTTTGTCAGGCTTCCTTTTCACAGGACTGTGACTCCGAGGCGCTTGCACAGGTGCCGATGACTTCTGGTTCTGTAACTCTCCAATCTCTTGCCTCACAGTTTGAGCTGAAGAATCTAGCTGTAAGTCATCAAGAATGCCACGAATTTCAACTGGCAAAAAATCCTTGTTTAAGGCAGCGTTTTCCTCCTGCTTATTGTCTGGAAGGGATGGAGCTGATTTCACTATATTATTTTCAGACCGAGCTCTACTTCTTGACCGTTCTGAGCTTCGTGGGAGATGTTTATGCACAACATCCAACTTGGGGTCGGAGTCTGCTCTTCCAATATGGCCCCCTGCAACGTACAGACTGTTAGTCATATTACAACTCCAGATTCATCACTAAGAATAGCAGAACACAATAAATACATTATGTCAGCAAACAACCATCCTATTATCTATAATTTGCTGACATGGCTTAATGTTAGACTGAGAATATGCATGAGTTCACTTGCAAGATGAAAGAAACAAAGAAATATAATTGCTGTCTGTATTGACAACAATATATTAAATCAGAGTTGATGATATTTCTTGCTTAATTATGACTCCAGGAACTCAAATAAAGTGAGGCAAATTTCTTCACTACTAAAAAGGAAATCTGGCCTGTGGGGATTTTATGTTTCATTTCCAAAAGTTAGTGTTTATAGAAAGCATAACTAGTTATTTTTTCCTTTTCCCGTGTGTGTGTGTGTGTGTGTGTGTGTGTGTGTGTAGGAGCATGTCTATGAGTGTGTGTGTGTGCATGTTTGTATGTATAGGCCACATGTGTGCTTATGTGTCCATGGAGAGGGAGGTCTGTGCACGTGGAAGTCAGAGGTCGATGCCAGGAGTCATTCATTGCTCTTCCACCTTACTCCCTGAGGTAGGGTCTCTCAGTCATAACCAGAGCTCACATACAGAGCTAGTCTTGCTAGCCAGATTCCTCTAAGGACTCCTTTCTGAGGCAAGAATTACATATAGGTGGGCGAGGATTTGAACTACTCTGGTCCACATCAAGCACTATAACCACTGAACCATCTCCCGAGATTCATAACTATTTTAGATAGTAGTCAATGTACTTTAAAAAAAAAAAAAAAGAAAGAAAGAAAGCCAAGAGCTGAGTGGTAGTGGCGTACACCTTTAATCCCAGTACTTGGGAGGCAGAGGCAGGTGGATCTCTGTGAGTCTGAGGCCAGCCTAGTCAACAGATCTAGTTCCAGGACAGGTTCCAAAGCCACACAGAGAAACCCTGTCTCAAAAACCCAAAAAGGAAAAAAAAAAAAAAAAAAAAGAATTTAAAGATCATATTTAAGAGAACCCTAAATCTTTTTTTGTTTTTTTTTTTTTTTTTTTTGTTTTTCGAGACAGGGTTTCTCTGAGGTTTTGGAGCCTGTCCTGGAACTAGCTCTTGTAGACCAGGCTGGTCTCGAACTCACAGAGATCCGCCTGCCTCTGCCTCCGAGAGCTGGGATTAAAGGCGTGCGCCACCACTGCCCGGCCGGAGAACCCTAAATTTTAAAACAAACTTAATTATGACTACACACCTCTGAGGAAGGTAACTTCTCCAGACCTATCCAAGCTCAACAAAACATTTCCTCATTTGGGGGCTACAGAAACAGATTTAATGCAGTCTTTAAATTATTTGCCAGCACATTTTTACCTTCTAAGTAGTAAACAAGCAACTTGTTTTTTGCAACAACTTTAACTATATCCTCTCACCAAATTTAGCCATTCTCTCTCTTCCACTTCTGTCACTTGATGCTGGTCTTCGCTCTTTTTGCTCCATCTTGGGTGCAGGTCCCAGAATCTTCTTTACTAATTTCTGTCCATCTCGCCAAGAAGATGTGCTTATCAAACGACTACCACCTGAAACACAGATTGCACTGCACTTAAAACATTCATTTTATCTCTAGGTAGTTACGTGGTCATGGAAGTTTTGTAATTACCATCTGAAATACATACTGCACCACATTTAAAACTTTCATTTTATCTCTAAGAAGTATAGTTACTTGGTCATGTAGGTTTTATAACTAATTTTACATTTAACTTCTGCTAAGGTCAAAAGACCTGCCATTAAAAGTGGATCTTTAGAGTACAGAGAGGCTCAGCAGTTAATAGCACTGGCTGCTCTGCTCTTCCAGAGGACCTGGGTTCGATTCTCAGCACCCCAATGGAGGCTCACGGTCATCTGCAACTCCATTTCCAAGGGGTCCAACATCCTCTTTTGTCCTCTATGAGTACTAAACACACACTAAGCACACAGACACATGTGTAGGCAAAACACTCATACACATAAATAAAATTAAAATAAATTTTATAAATTTAAGTATATTTTTAATTCTAAGTTATCAATATTAGTTAACAAGTTTGTTCAAATCTCTTTTTTAAAAAAAATCACATGTATTTTGGGGGTAAGGAGAGTATGCAGCACCACACGTGGGGGGGTCAGAGAACAAGTTGGGGTCATCAGTCCAGTTCTGTCGTTTCACCTCCTGGGTCCTAAGATTAAACTCAGGTCATCACGTACTAGACCATCTGGCTGTGCCTGTTTAAAACCTGATTTACCTCCACATTTCAAGTAACGTAAAACACTTTTAAAATTAAGAACCAAATCACAGCGAGTCTTGAAATCTCAAGTTACTACCTGAACACAGCACATGATAAAACATACCTGCTAGCCAAATGAAGGCTTAATCTAAACACAGGGATAAAATTCTGGAGAAACATAAAAACAAGGTAATCACTTTTATGGGGATAGTATGGTAGAGACTTTCATTTGTTTTGTTTTGTTTTTTGCTTTTGAGACAGGGTTTTCTCTGTAGCTTTGGAATTTGTCCTACAACTAGCTCTTGCAGATCAGGCTGGCCTTGAACTCACAAAGATCCTCCTGCCTCTACTTCCCAAGTGCTGGATTAAAGGAGTGCACCACCACTGCATGGCAAAATTTTCATATTTTACAGTTATATCACATAAGTAGACATTAAAATAATACAATAAACACTAATGTTTTAGACTATCCTTAATCATAAAAGTTCATAAAAATAAAGGTGTGCTGCAATAAAGTTATTTACCAAGAAGAGTTTTCATTAGTTTCAGATATAAGAAATTCAAATAGATCATCTGAAAATAGCTACATATAAAGCAGTAAATGTTTACAAAGTGAAAATTATTAGAAAAAAACACTAAATTAAATGCAAAATAACACGACAAGCAGGAAGGCAAGGGCGACATACAGCTTGCTTAGCATACACAGCCCTGAATTCCATTACGAATTAAAAAAAGAGATGGGTGAAGCAGAGTGTGGTGGAAGACATCTGTCAAGGTCACCTCTAATTCCAACATCCAGGAAGTAGGAACAAAAGGAATTGAGTTTAAAGCCAGCCTGAGCTCCCAAAAAAAGGAAACGGAATAACAAAGGGAATAATGAAATAGTGATTTAAAATTAATTCAATTAAAAATACCATTTGTATGGGCAGTAGTGGTGCTGCATGACTTTAATCCCAGCACTCAGGAGGCAGAGGCAGGTGAGCCTCTGTGAGTTCCAAACTGGGTCTACACAGAAAGTTCTCAGCCAATAAAGGCTACAAAGTGATACCTTTCCTCAATAAATAAATAAATTTTAAAAATAAAAAAAATGGTAAGAATTTTATATATACAAAAACAGTTTAGCTGTATAATAACTAAAATTATACTAGTATGACTTTAAAACTACTGCATGGGCTAAATAAATAATACCTGTTATAAAAAAATTTAAATACCAGTCAGAACTACTTAAACTAACACTAGTACTTTTGTTTGTGTCCAAATAATAGCTTTGTTTTCTTGTATTTTTCCAGTTCTCTAGTATACTATATTATTATATTATATGAAAGACATTCCATTAAGAGTTTCTTTAAAGGAGCTCTAATTTAGTACTGTAAATGGCAATACGAGTGATAAATACATTAATTACAAAACTGAATTAAGTATGCTCTGCTTACTTTAAAATGTGTGCATATGTGTGTGTGCATGCACATGTGCAGGTGTGCATGCATACTTAAGAGTATATGTGCGTGTGTGAGCATGTGTGTGTATGTACATGTGTATATATATGTGTGTGTATGCATGTGTGTGCACGTGTAGGTGTGTGTGCATGCATGCATAAGTGTGTATGTACGTGCGCGAATATGTGTGTGTGCTTATGTGTGTGAAGACATGCCACCATGCACATATGAAGGTCAGATGAAAACTTTTGGTGTTAATCCTCACTTATCTTGCTTGGGACAGGTTACTCTGTGTTTTTCTGTGGCATGCACCAGGCTAGTTGGCCCAGGAGCTTTCAGGTATTATCTACACCTACTATCTCCCACAGCAGCACTAGGACACAGGCTGACGCTATACATCTGGTTTTTATGGGGATTCTGGGAATTCAACTTCAAGTCCCCATCCTTGCACAGTGAACAGTTTTTACCCACTGAATCAGTCTCTGTTTACTTTAGAAATGCTTTTATACTTTGTTATTAGCCATAAACAATGGGGCTAAAGCGTTTAAAGGGTTGTAAGCTTATTGTTCAATCTATAACAAACTTTATGTTCTTATAAAATGACAGAACAGAATTCTTTGGAATTTTACCTTAATTTTCTGACTCAAAGTTAAACAAACATGAATGCTGTGTGCTAGGGGGTAGAGAAATGGCTCAGCAGTTAAAGAGCAAGGGCTGCTCTTCAGAGGACCCAGGTTTGATTCCCGGCACCACATGGTGATTCACAGCTGTCTGTAACTCCAATTTCAAGGGATCTGATGCCCTCTTCTGGCCTCTGAGGGCACCAGGCTGCACTTAGTACACAGACAGTATTTTGTAGTACTAGACAAAATACCCAGATACATAAAATAAAAAACTAAATTGCAGCATTCTGAAATAGTCTCATAAAGTCATTTTAAGATGACTCTTGCCGGGTGGTGGTGGCGCACGCCTTTAATCCCAGCACTCGGGAGGCAGAGGTAGGCGGATCTCTGTGAGTTTGAGACCAGCCTGGTCTACAAGAGCTAGTTCCAGGACAGGCTCCAAAATCATAGAGAAACTCTGTCTCGAAAAACCAAAAAAAAAAAAAAAAAAAAAAAAGAAGATGACTCTTGCTAGTAAACTATTAATATAGTTTTATCACATATAATGTTGTTCAGTCCAGGTTAATAGCAAGTGCATACAGATGAAGCGGATTATCATAAAACTGGGCAAATACAATCTTTGTACTTGATTTCAAAGGATGCCTTGGACAGAATTACATAATATAAAAGTATTTTTATACTTAATTAACATTTAGATAACTCATTTTCTTGTAAAACAGTTTCATTTGTACAGAATTGCTAGTTCTATCATTATTCTATTACTGCATCTAAAGGTACTTACAAAATATGCTGTCACTCTAAGTATTAGTCCATAACCAGAAAGATAAAGTCCTGACCAGAAACAGCACCTCATCACTCTTGTTCTGTTGCCCTTAAGACCTTGTAATCTCTTATCAAAGCGCGTCACACTTTGTTTCTTACTGTACCTCTCAGGAATATTTTGCCTTGCTAACCCCTGTTATTGCCTAAGCATAGCACACCACACTGCCACACACACAAATACTGCTGAGAGATACAAAAATGAGGGAATGAAACTAAATGAGTGTCCTGAAACTAAAGTGACAAGTTCTCAAACCGTCTCTACTATTTCATGGCCAAAAGTTACTTGCTGGATGACACTGCAGGACAGCGGGCCACCAGAAAGCATGTCATGCATGCGGGACAAACTGCAGCATTTTCTAGTACTGATTCGTTTAGCTCTCACAACAACCCCGAGAGACAAACACCACTGATCTGATCCTCTACAAATGAGAAAACCAAGTTATATTAAAATTAACTCACATGCCAAAGAAATAAAGTTAGCTATAATATAAATTCAAGAAATCTGAATCAAGGTTGACATGCAATCACATGGAAGTAGAAATGCCTTGTTTTCCTAGTTTGACCTATTCTTTGTCTAGCTTAACCATTACTAGCAAGAACACAGGAGTTCTGATGTGTATCTTAAAGGCAATCATGACCAATCCCCTTGTAGGAAAAGATTCCTCTGGGGGAAAAAAATCACTAATTTGGTGTATTTCTATTAAACTAGAAAACGCTCTTTTCGAGAAGATATGTGTTTTCCCTATCTTGAACATAGGATGAATCTGATATTAATCTTCACTGTAAACAACATATGACTTAGAATCACCACGGAAACACACCTCTGGTTAAGCTACGAGGGTGTTTCCAGAATGGTGTAGCACAGAAAGGAAGCCCCACCCTGCCTGTGGATGGCACCACTCTGTGAGGTGAGGGTCCCAGATGGAATAAAAAGGGAGTGAACTAAGTCACAGCTTTCATCTCTCTCTGCTTCCTGAGCATGAAATACGGCCATCCTCATCCTGCTCCTGCATTGCCCTCCCTCCATCATTAACTCACCCTAAATCTGTGAGTCAAAATCAGCCCTTCCTTCCTTCAGCAAGCATTGTCAGGAATGTTTGCACAGCAGTACTAATACAATAAACAAATGTTTCCATAGATTTATACATATAAGAAAGCTTTCAAATTGTATATTCTAAATATGGACAGTAAATGCTGTCAACTATAGCGTAACAAAATACATGTATATAATTATGACATGTGTAACAGACTGAATTGTCATACATTCCTAACAATAAGAACATCTGGTAATATGACATAATACATCTATATAGGTTCCATCTCCATATTATATATTTTCCAAATAAAATAAAAATTTTGTTTAAGCTGAGCAAACTACTGAAAACTAACCTGTTTTTGAGTCTGCATTTGACAACTGAGTCACCTTTTGGATTTTCCGTACTGGCTTGGCCACTTTCTTGTCTTTACTTTTTTCAGCAGGCTTCTCTTTTACAGAGGTAGCATCTGAAATGCATAGATATTGAAGTCTATCATTATAGCTCTCATTCAGCACCACCTCCCTCAATGAGGAACCACAGTGCAGCAGCCTCTCCTCTCAGCAGTTTCAGTTACCCAAGGTCAATTGCAATCTAAAAACATTAAGTGGAAATTTCCAAACATAAACAATTCATGTTATAAATTGTGTAACATTCTGAATAGCATGCTGATATCTCTGCTATCTAGTTCCAGCCAGACAGACTGGGTCATGTCTTTGTCTAAAATGTGCACACCTACAGCTTCCCAACTGTAAAGCACAAAGTAGCCATCTCTGCTATTAGACTATTTCTTTAGTGAAATCATAGAGCTTGTTTTCACGTAAACTCTATTTTAAAGGCCACGGAGCTCAAGAACAGTGATGCCAGCAGCAAGGTTATGCCAAGAAGAAGCTATCCAGTACAGCTACACAGTGAAATGGCGCACTTGTCAACTCAGTGAAGAAAACTGTATGCTGAGTTTGCTAAGATGCATAGTAAGTTCATCTTTTATGCCGAGTTTATAAATTAATTCTATAACAACTTTGTGTAAGAAAGAAAAGTATACGTAGGATGCTCATACACAAGCATCCTTTGGTGGTCTCAGGAGAAGGAGAGAAAAGCCTTCACTGGGGCTACTCCTAGGACCCACAAACTATCAATGTGAAGCCCTCCACTGAAAAGGGGTAAAGATCACCACTACTCCGTTGTTAGGTACCAATTCTTTTTTGTTATTGCTTTTCTTTTTCAAAAACTTGTGAGAAATCTGCCTCATTTCCACAACTGAGAAGAAGCTACAACAGTCATGCCTCCAAATCACTGCATGCTTAGAATTTCAGTGAGCATTTCTTTAGATTCCTATTTTATTTAAAATTTTCAAGATAAAAACTTTACAAAAGTTTAGAATATAGAAGTTCTAAATTATAGATATGAATAATGCAATTTAAAATACACATAGAGCACTATAACTTTGAGTGAGGCTCTAAAGCAGAAGCAAATGGTATCTAAGAGTAAGCAAGGAGTCTGGTGTGACCATGACAAAGAGGAGAACAGTAGGGACCCGGGCTGGAGATACAAATGAGAGCCAGATAAGGTGAAAGGTTCTTTAGGCTTTCTGTTTTACTCATCAGTAAAATGGAAAGTTTGTAGAACATTCTGAGCAAAGCAGTAACACAATTTAAACAAAACTTTAACAAGTTTACTCTGACAGCAGTGTTGAGAGCAGACTCATTGAAGAATCAGCAGTCAGGACACCAGTTAAGAAAGTTCTTTGGGAACTCAGGCGACAGGCTGATGGTGCCTTGATTTAGGTAACAGTGACAAAGGTGATAAAGGTGGTTATGCCATAGATAGAATTTAGAAAATAGAACAGAAGATATGAAAGAAACGGGGGCAGGAAAGATTACTTAAGATGTGGGTCTGCGGAAGAGTAGCTGACAGAGTGACAGCTGGAGCTAAGCAATGTCACACCCACCTTGATAATCTTGACTTCATACACTAAGACTGAGATATAACACATTCGAGGAAGGAGTATAGTTAGCAGGTTGATAAAGAGTTTGAAATCAGGAAGGAGGTCTCAACTAGACACACAGATGTGGGGATATCTGCAAGAGAACTATTTCAGGTTGTTAAGAATACATACATTTTCCTAGTAGGTCTTTTAGATAAAGAAGAGAGGAAAGATGATAGATGGGGGGAAAGGAAGAAAAGAAAAAAGAATAGGCAGATTTAAAAAGAAAAACATGCTTCTAGTATGCCAAGTGAAGAACTTCAAGGAAGAGATTGTTTATGGTATCAAATGCTGTTGAGCAGAGAAGATGACAGATGGACATTAAACACTGCATGGAAAGTGTATGTCTTTCATGATTGTAATAACAGCAAAACCCCAAACCCAAACAACCATGTGTGTGTAGAAGACAAATCAGAGATCATTACTATAAGGAAACTTTCTGCAGCTTTGCTCTCAACAGAAGGGGGAAACAGGGCAGTCACTGGAGAAAAATCCAGAGGTAGTCTACCATGATGACTGCTATGCTATAATGTGTTAAACAGTATGTTAATAAGTGTAACTACACAGAGAAGGAAAGTATGATACAAAAGAATGAAAGCAAGATGGGTAATAAGCTTACTCACACAACGGCAAATGTAACAGAAACACAGGTAGAGACAGATAGGTTGATTTTTCCACCATAAAAAGAGAAGGGCAGAGTGTAACAGAATAATCTCTTTAGTAGTATCTGACATATTCTCCCAAGCTATGACACTGTCCTATAATGTGCAGTTATTAACATTTCTTTTTAAGATGAGAAAACCAAAGATGAAGATTATGTAGCATAACCCCATACAACTAATAAATATCAAAGCCAGAAATGTAGAACCCTTTTAAGTTGACTCTAAAATAACTGCTCATAATTACTACATTGTATGTTCTCTCCACATGAGAAAAGTATTCTGAACACAGTGCTTAATAAAATGAAGAAAAAAGAACTGGACACAGTGCTACCAAAAAAAAAAAAAAAAAAAAGAAAAGGAAAAAAAGATTAGCAAACTCTTTATGGGGCTTACTAGAAAGCTGTCGGGTTTTAGAATTAAACAGTTGATTTTGAATCCTGTCTTTAATTCTTTATGCAATCCTGGGGAAAAAAAAATGTTCTTTCAGCTTTCAATTCCTCAACTGTTAAAAAACAAAACCAAGATGAAGCACCAGCATCTTGCTTAGTGCCTTACTAGATACCCAGAAAGTGGCAATATCACCATTCTCGTCATCCTGTTTCCTCTCGTTGACCATAGGCTCCTCCCAGTTGTAACTCTAACATGTATTCCCTTCTTGTAACACTTATTTTGGTTTCTGCATATGCTGACTAAAATTACTGGTCACTTTAAAGACCTCTGAACCTCGGAGAATTAAGCCAAAATTGGACTCTGCTTCCCTAAAATCAGTCTGTCCTGGCTTTAAAAGTCCCCCAGTTTAAACGTGGTCTTGTTTCTGTATCATTAGCCATGGGAGCTAATTTTAACCCTGGACAAGAGCCAGGGGGCTAAGAGAGTCTCATGACTCTAACCACCACTTCTCTGATATATAATACACTTAGAAAAGGGCAATACCTCAAATTTAGCCAGAGTTTCACAATTAGGAATGCATAAAATAAGCAAGACGCAGAAAGCTCCGCTCTCACCTGCGAACTGCAGCGCTAGGTCTCGGTACAGCTCTCTACTCATGCTTTGAAACTCAGCCTCTTGCCACACTTTCCCGTCGGGTGTGCGAATCTTGGTCTCTGAAGGGTTGAAACCTGATACACACCAACAAAGATGCTTTAAAAGACTGGTTTCATTTTTAAATCAGATATAATTAAAATAACATAAAAATTCACTCTGTTAAATCTTTTTTATTTTTTACATTTTATGGGGGTTGGGCACATGAATGCCCAAGCATAGCTGCGGAGATCAGAGGGCAAGGAGTTGTTTCTCTCCTCCCCTCTTATGGATCCTGAGGATCACACTCAGGTCATCAGGTCAGTAAGCCATCTTACCAGTCCCAAAAGTTACTCAAGTATACAAAATTAGGTGCTTTACAGTATGTTTTAAGTTTCATAACTGCTGGGAGAAAAGACCTGTATTTTGGTTATAGTCAAGCCATCTTAGTTTACAAATTAAATAAAATATTAACCTCTATAGGGCCCAGAAAACAACCCTTATCTCTCCCCATGAGTTAAGAGTGCCTGTAGACTTGCAGGCCCCAGGACCCAGAAGTAATTAGCATTCTCCTTGTTAGTAAGCATTTACAGAGCCTTAGTATTTCCTTATCTCTTCCTATCAGCTAGGGCTGTCTCCAGACCTGACATTCCAGTCTTTTTGCTGTATAATGCTACTGAGAAAAATTAAAGTTGGCAGTTGATCAGAGTGCAGACTTGCTGTCCGTTTCTTGTGTCTCTTGCCCCTTCATTTCTCCCCTCCAGGGCCCAGGCTCCCAATTCGGGTCCCGTTGGTTGGAACACAATTACCACTGAGAAAAGAAACTTTGTCCCTTTTATCAGTCACTACTCCTAAGTCCTGTCCACCTCTGGCAACTACCCATCTACTTCCTATCTTGATCGATTTGCCTATTCTAGATATTTCATATATATGGAATCATTCAACACTGGTCATTTATGTTTAGCCTGTTTGACTTTGTAATTCTTCAAGGCTCTAGCAGCATTTATCAGGCTTTTTAGTGTTAAATGATATTTCATTGAATAGATATGACATTTTACTTATCCATATATCGACTAATAGTCACATGGGCTATTTCTACTTTTTTCTATTACCAATAATGCTGCTATAAACATTCTTGTCCAAGTTCTTGGGAAAATGCTTTCAGTTACATGTAAGAACCAACTGCTGGGTCATGGTAATGTAACTGTAAGAACTACTAAATTATTTTCTAACAGAGTAGCACAATTCTGTATTCTCACCAGCTGTACACACAGGTTTTAACTTCTCCATATTCTTGTTGATACTATCGTCTGTCCTTTTTATTAAAGCCACTCTAATGGATCTATAAGATAGCATCTTATTGTGGTCTGATGTTTCTGTGATAATTAATGTCATAATTTCTATAATATGTAATTAACTTTGTATTTTCTAAAAGAGGAATACATAATTGCTATTACATAGTATATTAATGAATACCAGTTGGAAAAAAGCAGGCTTCAGTGAGATAAACATCATATATTCAGAGACTAGAAATGGAGACTCAAAAAATTAAAGATTCCAAGAATGTCCAACACTGGGAGTTGTGTCTAAACTATACCATATGCATATTTAAGAACAATAAGTATGCACTCATTTAAAAAGCATCAATCAAAATTGTGGGTTTCAGAGACATACACTACCCTTTCTTAGGATGAGAGACAAAGAATACTGCCCTTTGTCTTTGAAGATAGGCAATTACTTATCATTATCTATTTCTATTCATATTGCTGCTATTCATATTGGTAAAATGGCCCCAAAGTAACACATGGTCAGTGTCTCAGAAACATGTGCTTCTTTCTAGAAATTAGTATCCTGATTTTTCACTCCAATTCTATCACTACTTAAGAACTACATTTCTCACCTGGCAGTTGTGGTACATGTGTTTAATCCCAGCAGAGGCAGGAAGAACTGTGAGTTCAAAGCCAGCCTAGTCCAAGAGCTAGTTCCAAGACAGTCAGAAACTACACAAAGAAACCCTGTCTCCATTTAAAAAAAAAAAAAAAAAGAGGAGGAGGAGGAGGGGGAAGAAGAGGAAAAAGAAAGAAAGAAAGAAAGAAAGAAAGAAAGAAAGAAAGAAAGAAAGAAAGAAAGAAAGGAAAGGAAAGGAAAGGAAAGGAAAGGAAAGGAAAGGAAAGGAAAGGAAAGGAAAGGAAAGGAAAGGAAAGGAAAGGAAAGGAAAGGAAAATACTTCTCTGTGAGTTGGAGTCAGCCTGTTCAAAGAGTTTCAGGACTAGACAGTCAAATACTATCTTAAAAGAAAAAAGAAATATACTGAACTCTGAGTGATTATTTTTACAAAATAATAATGTGAATAATAACCAATACTGGGGTTGTGTTTTGTTAAAATACAGTCTCATCATGTAGCCCATGTTGGTCTACATGCGAGTCTCTTGTCTCAATATGACAACTGCTGAGATTATAGACATGTACTGCCATGACCAGCTCTACAACTATTATACTTACCAAAAAATACTTGTAGAATTTAATCAATGTGAACAATAAGCTAGAATCAAACTTGGTACAAGTACTTTATAGATATTAATCATATAGGCAGAGTATGCCAACCTTTCAGATTTGGGAATTATTTTGAATTTTGGAATATATACACATACAGAGATCTGGCACAGCCTACATGTGCGCATTCTTTACACATATGGGCTCAATGTAAATTTATACATATCTTAACAATATTGTATCCAAAACAAAGTGTGTATATACTAAACATCAGAAAGAAGGTATCAGTCACTATTTCTGCCACCCTTGTGATCAATCTATGGTTGACATTAACATCATTTCTGTCTGAATTTAAATGTTACCAACGGCAATTATTTTCTTCCTTATTCCCTCATAATCACCTAATAGTGAAGAAAGTTACATACCACAAATACAGAGACAAACTCATTCAAAATACCACTAGAATTCAGCTGCCTCAATACCAGAAACAGCAAACCTGATGGCAGCTTTCAGGGCACCACAAAGCCATGTTTAGACTGAGAAGTTCCGGCAAACTGCATTTCCTTTTCTGGTTAGAAGAATTTCTGACCCAAAAGCCACTCCTACCAGGGCAACAGATAGGCTCAAGGCCCACCCACACCTCTTCTACTGCTCCTGTGATCCAATGCCCCCAGTATCATCCCGAGCTCTGTAGCAGAAAACCTAATTTGCTCTCTGATTCCTCTCTGACCCTATCCCCAGTTGAACACAGGGATCCTCAGTCCGAATTTTCCTCCCGACTCATCCTAGCGTCCCAGCCTCTCACAAGGCAGCCATTCCCTGGGAACACACCAGCAGGGCAGAACAGGGAAAACATAAACCTACTGAAGACCTTCACCACTCCCCACTCTCCTCTAAACCCAATTCCATTACATCCCTAGTTCTGCAACAGAATACCTGCTGCAGCCCCCACTCCCTACATGTCCTATGTATCCACAGACCTTTCCTTCTAAAGCCCCCTCACTGCTTTATCCCAGCCCCTAACCCCAGCAGGCACTCCCTGCCAGGGAAGCAGGTGGCTGTCTGTAGCTCTTCCCCTCTCCTTCAATCTCTAGACCCAATCCCAGTCTCATCCCAGTGCTATAGCGGACCCTCTCGGGTGACCTCTCTTCACTGTCTCCCCATCCCAAGGAGGCAAAATATGAAGATCCTGGTTAAACACTCTGCTCCCTCCTGTGAACCTCTTCCAACCCCTGGACTACCCCACTTCAGAGAATCAGCTTCCAATACCCAGAAACACATTTCACATGGAACCTAAGTGGCCACAATCATCGGGTCCAAAGAAAACAGACATCATACTCCCCAAAAATCCAGAGAGGAAACGGAAAACAAAGAACAAACCAGTCACCCAACAAAGTCAAATCTAGGAATCAGCATCCAGACCTGTAATCATCCCAACCCCAGATGCCTAGACACCAGTGTAAGGACACAATCAACAACAGCCGGGCAATAGGCTTCCGCTGGAGTCCAACTGTCCTACCACAGCAGGCCCTGAATATGCCAACATAGCTGAAACACAAGAAAAAGACTTCAAAACCACCTGAATAAAGATAATAGAGGTCCTTAAAGAGGAAATTAATACATCCCTTAAAGATGTCCAGAAAAACACAAACAAACAATGAAAAGAAATGAATAAAACTATTCAAGACCTTAGGAAAATCCAAATTGAGGGAATTCTGAAAATAAAAAAATTAGGAACTCAAACAGGACTACAGAGGCAAGCTTCACCAACAGAACACAAGAGATGGAAAAGAGGATCTCAGGTGCTGAAGATACAATAGAAGAAAAAGGATACATTGGTTAAAGAAAAAGTTAAATCTCAAAAACTCCAGACACAAAACATCCAGGAAATCCAGAATAATGTGAAAAGAGTAAATCTAAGAATAGTATGAATAGAAGGAGGAAAAGAATCCCAGCTCAAAGGCACAGAAAATAATTTCAACAAAATCATAAAAGAAACTTTTCCTTACCTAAAGAAGGAGAGGCCTACAAAGGTACAAGAAGCATTCAGAACACCAAATAATAAAGACCAGAAAATAAAGTTCCCTAGCAAATAATAACCAAAACACAAAATACACAGGACAAAATATATGTTAAAGTCAGGTTGTGGTGGCACACACCTTTAATCCCAGCAATCAGAAGGCAGAAGCAGGCAAATCTCTGTGAGTCTGAGGTCAGCCTGGTCTGCAAGAGCTAGTTCTAGGACAGTCAAAGATACACAGAGAAACCCTGTCTCGAAAAACAAAATTTAAAACTGCATGGGAAAAAGACCAAGAAACATAAAAGCAGACCCATTAGAATTATACCTTACTTCTCAATGGAGACTCCAGAGCCAGAAGGACCTGGAGAGGTGTGCTGCAGACTCTAAGAGACCATAGATACCAGTCCTAGACCACTACACCCAGCAAAACTTTCAATCACCATTGATGGAGAAAATAAGATATTCTGTGATAAAGCCAAATTTAAACAATACCTATCTACAAATCCAGCCCTCAGAAGGTGACAGAGGGAAAATCCAACCTATTCAGTTTAACCCATTAAAACAGAAATAACAAATAATCTCAGATCAGCAATCTCAAAAGGGAAGTGTATACACACACAGACACACACACAAAACACACATACTGCTGCTGCTAACAACAGCAGCAAAATAACAGGAATCAACAAATACTGCTCATTGATATCTTTTCAATACCAGTGGTCTCAATTTCCCAAAAGATAAGACTAACAGAATGAATTCAAAACCACAATCCACCCTTCTGCTGCATCCAAGAAACACACCTCAACATCAAGGATAGACATTACCTCAAGGTAAAGGCTTCGTAAAAGATATTGCAAGCAAATGAACCTAAGAAGCAAGCTGGTATAACAATTTTAATATCTAACAAAATAGACTTCAAATCAAAACTAATCAAAAGTGATAGTGAAGAACTCTACAAATTCAAAGGAAAAATCCACCAAGATGACATTTCAATTCTTAATATCTATGCCCCAAATACAAGGGCACCCAAGTACGTCAAACAAACACTACTATAGCTTAAATCACATAATGACCCTCATGCACTGATAATGGAAGAGTTCAATACCCCACTCTCACCAAAGGACAAGTCATCAAAACAAAAACTAAAGAGAAAAATACTGGAGTTAAGAGACATTATGAACCAAATGGACTAACATATCTACAGCCATTTCACCCAAACACAAAAGAATGCACCTTCTTCTCCGCACCTCACAGAACTTTCTCCAAAATTGAGACACAAATCAAGTCTCAATTGATGCAAGAAAACTGAAATAACACCCTGCATCCTTTCAGACCAGCACAGATTAAAGCTGAATATCAACAACAAAAACAACAGAAAGAAAAAAAAAACAGAAAGCTCACAACTCATTGAAACTGAACAACTCTCTAATGAATGAAAAATAAGTAAAGACAAAAATAAGACAGAAATGACAAACTTTCTAGAACTGAATGAAAATAAATACACAACATTCCTAAACTTCTGGGACACGATGAAGATGGTTCTAAGAGGCAAGTACATAGTACTAAATGTCTAGATTAAAAAAATAAGCAAAAAAAAAAACTGGAGAGATTTCATACTAGCAACTTAACAACACACTTGAACACTCTAGAACAAAAAGAAGTAATCACAACCAAGAGGAGTAGACAGCAAGAAATAAACTGAGAGTTCAAGTCAATAAAAAAGAAACAAAGAGAACAATAGAAAGAATCAATGAAACCAAGAGTTGATTCTTTGAGAAAACTAAACAAGATATACAAACCCTTATCCAAACTTACTAAAAGAGAGAATATCCAAATTAACAAATTCAGGAACAAAAACATGGATATAACAACAGATACTGAGGAAATTCAGAGAATCATAAGGACACTAAAAGCCTGTATTCCACCAAACTGGAAAATAACAAAACAGGATATTTTTTATAGATACCATTTATCAAAGTTAAATCAAGATCAAATAAGCAATGTAAACAGACTAGAAGCACTAGTGAAATAGGAGCAGTTACTAAAAGGCTGCCAAACAAACAGAGAAGATGGTGTGGGAAAGATCTCCCATGCTTTTGGAGCACTAGGAGTAACATAGTAAAATGATCATCCTACCAAAAACAATCTACAGATTCAATGCAATGCCCCTCAAAATTCCAACACAATTCTTCACAGACCTTGATAGGGCAATTCTCAACTTCACATGGAAACACAAAAATTCAGGATAGCTAAAACAATCCCGAACAATAAAAGAGCTGCTGGAGGTCTCCATCCCTGATTTCAAATTGTATTACAGAGCTATAGTAATAAAAAAAAAATACATGGTATTGGCATAAAAACAGACATGTTAATCAACGGAATCAAACTGAAGACCTAAACATAAATCCCTACACTCCTATGAACAATATATTTCTTTATAAAGAATCCAGAAATAGCTGGGAGGTGGTGGTACACGCCTCAGGGGTAAGTGGTGGCACATGCCTCAGGAGGCAAAGGCAGGCAGACCTCTGTGAGTTCGAGGTCAGCCTGGTCTGCAGGACAGCCAAGACTACACAGAGAAACTCTGCCTCATAAAAACAAAACTCAAAAAAAGAAAGGAAGGGAGGGAAGAAGGGAGGGAGAGAGGGAGGGAGGGAGGGAAGAAGGGAGGGAGGGAGGGAGGGAGGGAGGGAGGGAGGGAGGGAGGGAGGGAGGGAGGAAGGAAGGAAGGAAGGAAGGAAGGAAGGAAGGAAGGAAGGAAGGAAGGAAGGAAGACACACTATTGATAAACCTAAGGACTTTCTCTTTTATTCTAACGGTTACCAATAAGTGGGTCTGCAGGGCTTGTGACATTCCCAACAGAGCAGAAAATACACAAACGGCAAGAAACTCTCCCAAACCTTTGTGGGACATGATGAGGAAAGGCAACTGCTGTGTGATCTACACATACATTGTTTTATCACTGTGAGCACAATGGAGTTGGGGAATCTGGGCACACACGGTAAAGATATATCCGAACTGATGGGGCATGGTTGGGCTTTTAATTCCATGGGAGTCTGATTAAACAATATTATTCACCTGCATTTTGACTGTGACCTGCCACATGAGGTCAGGAGTGGAACTTTCCACTTACAGTGTTCTATCAGTGCTTACCATATTTCAGAATTTGGAGTATTTGGGTTTTGAATATATTTTTCTCACTCTCTTTTGGCATCATTTCTTTCTTCAGAAGCCCATCTTTGTATTTGCATCTTCACATGTGTTAAGATTTCACTAGCAATAAATTCCTTAGTCCCCAAATCATAAACTCCTTTCTTATGTCCAATTTTCTTCTGCTTATTCAATTTTCTGAATAGAACTCTTTTTAAAATTCCTGGGGCCAGAGAGACGGCTCAGTGGTTAAGAGGTTAAGGGTGCATACTGCTTTTGAAAAGGGTCCCAGTTCAGATTCTAGCACCTATATCAGACAGCTCACAATTGCCTGTGGACATCCATGCATTTGCACACACATATACACACACACACACTTAAAAAACAAAACAATTGGGGGCTGGAGAGATGGCTCAGTGGTTAAGAGCATTGCCTGCTCTTCCAAAGGTCCTGAGTTCGATTCCCGGCAACCACATGGTGGCTCACAACCATCTGGAATGAGGTCTGGTGCCCTCTTCTGGCCTGCAGACATACACACAGACAGACTATTGTATACATAATAAATAAATAAATATTTAAAAAGAAAACAATTATATTCATGACCAAGTTGGGCTCTTTACCTTCATTGATCTTTACACCAGAAAGAAAAAAGACAGGCAAGCATTAAGTTCAAGATGAGCAGGAATCATTGTGGCACACACACCACTTGTGTTTCATCAAATAATTTCCATGTCTTTGGGGTCTTGTTGTTTTTATTTTTTGATACAGAGTCTCACCTTGTAATCCCCAAATAACCTCAAATTTACAATCCTATCTCGGCCCTTTAAAAACACACACAGACACACACACACACACACACACACACACACACAAAAGCAACTACTACCAAACATGAGGCTTTAAGTTGAAGACCTAGGAAAGAGAGAGGGAGGCAGAACAAATAACAGAAAGGGAACGACGGATCTATCAACATGCAGAATTGGTTCAGTATGATAAAAAAAAAAAAAAACTGTATAAAAATAAGAAATAGCCAGGCGATGGTGGCGCATGCCTTTAATCCCAGCACTCGGGAGGCAGAGGCAGGCGGATCTCTGTGAGTTCGAGACCAGCCTGGTCTACAGAGTCCAAAGCCACAGAGAAACCCTGTCTCGAAAAACGAAGAAGAAGAAGAAGAGGAGGAGGAGGAAGAGGAGGAGGAGGAGGAGGAGGAGGAGGAGGAGGAGGAGGAAGAAGAAGAAGAAGAAGAAGAAGAAGAAGAAGAAGAAGAAGAAGAAGAAGAAGAAGAAGAAGAAGAAGAAGAAGAAGAAGAAGAAGAAATAATAAACACAAAGCACAAATCGCTTGCTATGCACAAAATGTCCCTGGAATGACACACAACCTGTTAACACAAGTAACCTCCAGAAACAGGTCCAGATGGCTAAAACAGAGAGCAATTAAGCTTTTAGAGTATAGACTTTAAATCTTTACCAAGTTAATTTATTATGTATTCAAGCAAATAAAATATCACTTTAGAATACAATAAAGCCCATTTAATTTACACTGAATAAAAACTACTTTGCTACTGTAAAAAAATAAATCCATTAATCAGAATATTAGAAACTACATTCTGTAACAATTTTTAAATGCCTACTAAACATTATCAACATAACCCCTCTAAAAGTTGTACTCATAAAATTATTTAATATAAAAACAAGTACATTTTTTTAAAACCTATCATAAAAAGATGGTAAACCCAATGACCAACTTTTTAAAAGTTAATATTTAAGATTTCTACTTTTAGGACTCACAACTTCTAATTAAAGTATTGAGTAAAATAGACTGGAAATAAGATATCTTAAGTTTCTTTTAGTGAGATAAAATTTGGTATCTTAGAACTTTAGTTCTAAAAAAAAAAAACATGAACTATGGAGTGCTTTAGAGGACCTAACAAGGAATAGCAAGGACTCGGGGCAATCACCTCTTCACAATTTGTCTCTACCATTTGCTATTTGCTCTGCAACAGTGTAGATATGATATACATATGACTAAACGGTACAAAATCATTTTATTAGTACATCAGAACATTTTTAGACAACAGAGCATTCTTAAGCATTCTAAAGTGAATTTGGTCACAAGTTTGTCACAGATTAATTAGAATGAAATGCAAATTATATATCATTTACTAATTCACAAAAAGTACCACTAACAAAACATAGCAAGCAGCACAAAATAAAACTGATACTGCTAAAATTGTTCCAGAGAAAAATTGGCTAAAGACCTCTTAGGACTAGAAAAACATTACAAAATTTGTAGGGAAAAATTAAATTTAGTAAAGAAGTACAGAACAAATTATTTAGTGCAAAACTGTCTTAATTTCTTAATAGCAAAATTTTTAGAAGAAATGGTCTTAACAGTATTTGATCTGCCTAAATTTGTCAATAAAAACTGAACTTGAAAAAATATGCAGAAAAGAAAAGGGAGAGGTTAGGAGAGAGGACAGCTCATTGGGTAAAGTCTCTTGTCATCAAGCCTGACAACTGAGCTAAATATCCACTGGCAAGAAAGGACCTACTCCCGCAATCTCATTCTCTCTCCCATACACACAATACACATGACACATCACTCAAACACATACAGAGCAAATAATTGTTAATTAATTATTTTGGTCCTAAAAAGGAAGGTTACAGTCAAAGATTTAATGACAAAACTCTAATATGAGCTAAACTAACCAATAAGTCAACCCTTTGTTACATGCATGGCCCTGTGAAAAATAACTTGAGACATATACATAAAATAGAAACCCCAAAGATAAAGAGATTAAGTGCACTGGCTATTCTTCCAGATAGTCCATGTAGTACACAGACATACATGCAGGCAAAACACTCATACACATAAAGTAAAAATAAAAATAAATTTTAAAAATATTAGAAATCTCTTAAGACCACCATTTTTTTGTTTGTTTGTTTTTCGAGACAAGGTTTCTCTGTAGTTTTGGAGCCTGTCCTAGAACTAGCTCTTGTAGACCAGGCTGGCCTCAAACTCACAGAGAGCCACCTATCTCTGCCTCTTGAAGTGCTGGAATTAAAGGTGTGCACCTCTACCACCTGGCTCAAAACCACCATTTGTGAAAACTTGAATTAGCTATACAAAGCAAATATATTTAAAGAACATTTCTCAGTAAAAATGTATTGATGCTAACATAAATCTATTTTAAATATTTTATTAAAATATGAGGAAATAAGCGTTGTCAAAAAGCAAAAATTAAATAGAATCCATGTCAATGCCAAAATATTATGCTGTCCTATAGTCAGTGGGAATTGGCTGATTTGTCTTTTAAGTAGGGTTTTGTCACGGTTTTTCTAGTATTGAGAATTAAACCCAGGACTTGAGTATGCTAGGCAAGCTACTACTGAGCTACATCCCTCTTTAAAGCTGGACTATGTAGTTTAGACTAGCTGATTCTCTGCAGTTTGGGCTGGCCCTAAACTACCTTAGCCTCCAGAGAAGATGAAATTACAGGCATGCACCACTATAAACATACTATTATATGATTCTTGCTAATTCCAAAGCAAATTCTTTTGGTTGTCAGAAGCGGTGCCAATCCTATTTCCTATTTTGTGGAGTCTCAGCTCTGAGAATTCCCTAAGGAGCTGAGCATGGTGGCTCATGCCTGTCATCCTACACTCAGACTGCTTGGAGTCTGAGGCCTGTCTGGGTAGAAAAGGGGAAGGGACAAGGGGACGAGGGAAAGAGATGAAGAGGGGAGATTTCCTAGTGGACTTGTTAACAATCTTATTCTAGTGGCACATACCTCTAATTCCAACACTTGGGAGTCAGAGGCATATAGATCTCCATGAATTCTAGGCCAACCTGCTCTACATAGTGAGTTGAAGGCCATTTAGGGCTAGCAGTGAAACCCGGTCTCAAAAACAAACAAAATTTCATTCTGGATCCCATTCCCAGAATTTTGGACATAGGTCTAAAATTTGTACTTTTAACATGTACCTGAAAAAAAATTTTCTCATGCAACTAATCTGGTAATCACCCTGTTCTTTACATCCGAGCGGAGCCAGAAGACATGTGGAGACAAAGGAAAATATGAAGAGTTATTACAAACCTTTATATGCCGGAGCAGGTGGTGCTGCTGCCACTTTTCTGACTTTCGTTGTCACCGAGTTGTCACCGTTGACAACCATTAATGGATGGTCAATATGACCTAGGGCCTGGCCATTTATTTCTTCTGAGTGCTCCCACTGTTTCCTAATCCGCTCCTTGAGTTTTTCCAGTTTAATATCATGTTGTCGCCGCTTTGAAATATCTAATCTTTGGGAATTACAGGCACTAGTAGAGGATGGAGAAGAGTCAGACAGCAGCAACAGTTTTGGATCAACATCGTGTCCCACGTTATTAAGAGAAGGCTTTGAAGTGTTCTCGCTTCCCTTTGTTCTGTTAGGCAATTCTTCCTCAGTTCTTACATGCACTCCCATTTTAATTAAACATTCAGAATTGTGCAAAGCATCAATCGCTGGTCCATCATTTAAAAATCTAACAACTGTATCACTGATGACAGATGGTTGAGAGCTCTCAAAATCACAGCAATGGATGTTCCGATCTTCCCGATTGCCTACTATTTGCTTCCCACTCTCAGCCTTTTCTTCATGAACACAATACACATGCTTCGACTCCAGATGACTGGGGCTTAAGCTGAAAGGTGTACCATGGGGTTCCCTGTGATAGGAAAGAGAAAGCTCTGTGATTAGAGTTAATCACACAGAATCTGTAGACTTGAACACTGCAGGGGCTAGAGCTTAGGGGTTCTCGCCACAAAGTAACAGCAAGTGTATGAGGTGCTGCATACATTGGAAAGCTTGATTTGGCAATTTCACAATGTATGCATGAATCAAAACACTATGTACAGCACAAATAATTTTTGCTTATGCATTAAAAAGAGCCTGAGCAAGAGTTTAAAAACAGCAGTCAAACTGAAACCAGTCATACAACCTGAACGGAGAACTTAAAACTAATAGTAGGAGTAAAACAAACAACAACAAAAATTCCCTAGATGTTTAAAAAAGTAAAACCAGGACCTGATGGTAAGGTCCATAATCCCAGCTTTTTGAGAGTTTGAGGCAGGAGGACCACAAGTTCAAAGCCAGGCTGGGCAACTTTATACTGTCTCAAAAAGTATAAGCGTGGGTAAAAAAAGCCTAGTATGCAAGAAGCCCTAAAAACTTTCTTCAAAGCCGGGCGGTGGTGGCGTACGCCTTTAATCCCAGCACTCGGGAGGCAGAGGCAGGCGGATCTCTGTGAGTTCGAGGCCAGCCTGGTCTTCAAGAGCTAGTTTCAGGACAGGAACCAAAAGCTACAGAGAAACCCTGTCTAGAAAATCAAAAAAAAACCTTTCTTCAAAAGTTAACCCTCTAGTAACCAGAGACATATGTGGCAGCTTTAAACTCCATAAAACTCAGTAGGCAGATGGTCAGAGTCTAAGATAAAGCACAAAATTCACAGTCTCTGTTTATAAAAATACTAGAATTTTTTCTTCAAAGCCAACTTTAATTTACATACTATTCCAAAAGTTTTCTTAAGAAGTTTATTAAAAGGAAGGTTAATTAAGACAAATAAAACTCAGCTGTGAATAAGACATGAAGAAGAGAGCCGCACGCCTTTAATCCCAGCACTCGGGAGGCAGAGGCAGGCGGATCTCTGTGAGTTCGAGACCAGCCTGGTCTACAGAGCAGTTCCAGGACAGGCTCCAAAACCACAGAGAAACCCTGTCTCGAAAAACAAANCCAAAAAAAAAAAAAAAAAAAAAAAAAAAGACATGAAGAAGAAAAAGTATCCACTACATGCAATATTAGTTTGGACCTGCAACATTTGAAATAATAGCTTAGCATTTTCTTCAGTGTGTGACTACTGAAAATGCTTGAATGACATTGTAACTAACATTGACAATTCTATTAGACAGCCTAATCTAGACCATTACATATAAAGATATAAAACCCTAAATGCCACAGAAAATGGAGTGTTACAGTGTTATGGTTTCAACAGGAAATGTTTCCCATAGGCTCTTATGTTAAATGTTTGATGACAGCACTGTGGATAACTTAGAAGGTATGGCCTAGCTGGAGGAAGTATGTAACGAGTGGATGTGCCTGATGGCTTCCCATGGGCTTTTCTCATTCTAAATCTCCCTCTCTCTCCTTCTCATCTACTATGAGGTGAACGTCCTCTTCCTCCACATGCTCCCTCCACCATGATACTGAAACACACAGGTCTAAACAACAGCGACTGTGCGCTTTGAAACCATGAATCCAAACAAGATGCTCTCTCTCAGCTGTCTTGGTCACTACCTTAGTAAATAGCACAGCAAGAACAGATAAGACTGTTGCTTACAGAAGATGGTAGTGTTTTTAGGAGGTTGGTAATGAATCGCAGTTGACAGAGTGCCTACCTAGTATGCACAGTTGATCCCAGCCCTATATATGTCAGGTGGTGCACACTTAAGATCTCAGTAGGAGGGAGGAGGGGGTAGACGCAAGATGACCAGAAATCTGAATTCATTCTTGGCTGGAAGCCAATCAAGCTACATGAAACTCTGTGTGTGTGTGTGTGTGTGTGTGTGTGTGTGTGTGTGTGCGCGCACATATGCGTGCACATGGTGAGGAAGGGGTTACATAATAAATGGAACTGCCAGGTGGAAAAGGTCATTTCATACAACTATCCCCTAGGTATTTTTTTCCTTTTCTTAAAAGATATATAATTTATAAAATTTTAAAATATCATATAGTATTCTTTGCAATAGCAACAGAATACAAAAGAATCAGTAACTCAATCTCAATCCTGAGAGTATCATGTTTTTGAGCAAGCTTTTCGTATTTCATTTTTTTTTGCTTCAATACTAATGACAATACCCAAAGATCATTCATCTTACCTAATTTACAAATGCTTTACTATCTTCACCTATTTTTAACTTGCATCAAATACAACATATTAAATACTGAATTCATTATTTACCTTCTTTTCTAAATTCTTTATCAAAAAATTAGATAGTACAAACTCATACCTAAAATTACCAAGTATCATCATGTAACTTCTTGATTTTCTGACACTTTATCCCATGAAAAATGTTTATAAATACAATAAGTACAAGGCCTAGGGCTTTCTACTTCTTATTATTTGTCATACTTAGGCCATGAATATATTTAAATCATTAGCCGGGCAGTGGTGGGACACCCCTTTAATGCCAGCACATGAGAGAGGCAGAGCCAGGTGGATCTCGGCAAGTTCAATACCAACCTGGCCTACAGAGTGAGTCCTAGGACAGGCATGGCTACCTTGTTTCAAAAAAGCAAAGAATAAAATAAAATAAAAAAGTCATTAATGAGGTATCCTTCAAAAATATAAAATTCTCTAATTTTAGTACCTAAATGTACTGGTAACAAAAGTGTACACTATTATTTAGTCTACACTATTCACATATTAATCTAGAACATCTAAGCTGCTACAAAGTAGAAGAATAAATAATTCATATAATCAGTAAAAAAAACAAAAAAAAAACCCTAATTTCAGGGCCTAGAGAGATGGTTCAGAGTATGTGCTGCTTGGTTATGAGCAACTCCTGCTCTTCTAGAGGACCAGAGTTCAGTTCCCAGAACCCCACGCGGTAGCTCCCAACCAGCTCTAATTCCAGCTCCAGGGCTTTCTCCGGCACCAACACCACAGGTGGCGCACACACAGCTTTACTATGTCCTCACTCTAGAGAATACAGACTGGGAATGTGGTTCAGTGGCTGAGTCTTTGACGACTCTATGAAAGATCCTGGATTTAATATCTAGTACATCAACAACAAAAAAGACAGTAGTCAGTATTTTATAATGTGAAAGGATTGAATTGGGGGGAGGGGTTGACGGGTTTTGAATTTTATGTTTGGGTGAACTTTGTTTCCTTTTGAGATTATCTTTTGTGGAGAACAATAACATTTCTTTTGTGGCTCGAGTGCGAAATAGGCCCATGTGTTTGAACACTACAGTACTGGCTTGTAGCACTGTTTTCAGGTCTGTTAGAGGCACTACAGAAGGCCTTGAGATTTCATAGTCAACCCCATGTTCTTGCTCCCTCTGCTTTTTAATTGCAGGCACAGTCTGAGCAGCAGCCTCGTGGGTTGCTGCCATTCCTTTCCTGTTCTTATGGACTGCATTTCTTTTCAACTGTAAACCAAAATGAGCCTGTCCATTCTCAATTTGCTTATCAGGCATTTGGCCACAGCAGTGAGAAAAGCAACAAACAGAACTTCAGAGTCAGAGCATTACAAGGACTGAGAAATCCACCATATTCCTATTGTAATTAATAGAGAATAACCCCAGATACTAACATTTTTTCCCATACCAACCTGTAAGAAACCAAAGGGTCTCGGAATTCCACACGATTGTTTTTCTTAACATTACTTTCCAGGGTGGTAGCCCTTAGAGGACTACGAGATTTCTCTTTTCGTGGTTTAGAAGATTTGGAAGTTGGAACACTGACCCAAGAATCATCTAGATATCTACCATCTGAAGGAGAAAAGAAATCTATAAGAACAGATATATAAAACACAACTGTCTACGAGAATAACTTACTTAATATGTTATTTCTACCATCTCTGGTTAGATATTAGATAGACAGGAAACACCCACGGCCACTCAATTTGTAGAGGAAACTGTATTCTAAGATGTCAAGGAACAATTAAAATCTACTCATCATGAGGTAAGAGGACTACCAGTTCATGGTCTGTCTGGGCTACAAGTGAGTTTAAGGACAGCATAGGCCACTGACCTCAAAACACAAAAGAAAATACAAATAAGGCTAAAATAAGGGCAGCAGTGGGGAACTTTCCTTGCATGTGGGGGCCTCAGTCAAATCCTCGGTAACCCTCACTCCAAACAGTAAAAAGAGAACTGGAAAACCCAGCAACTTTCAGACTAAGCAGAAAGCGTTTATTTCAACCCTGTAGCACACCAATTAAAAAATAAAAAGAAAAAAAATCAAATATCTGCATTGTATCAATTTATTATACAGTTAACTCTATGAAAGATATTCCAATCATGATTTAAACAATTTAGCCCCCTGAAAGAAATGCGTATGTGTTATCAAGTCAACTAAATTTTACCTTCAAAGACTATACCTGTGAATTAAAAAAATAAGTATATATAACTTCAAACACCAAAATAAAATTCTCATTAACACAAATAAATGAAAACTCAACTGTCAAACATCATCAGCTAAGGACACATGCATACATACACACTGCACTACCAAGAAATAAATACTCAACAGAAAAAACAAAACCTGTACTAATGGGGCCAACCACAGAAGACACATAATGGTAGGAGGAAATTAATTCTATAAGGCCAGCTTCTGGCTTCCACAAGCATGGCACATGTGCACCCCCACACACAATAGTAATAATTTATTCATCTGTACTTAATCTAGCTAAATTTAATATAGCTAAATTTTTTAAAGGAACTTTACACATACCTTTTCTACTTATTTTCCGGGTAGCACTTACAGACTTCTTAGCATCCATCACAGAATCAATCACAGCTGTACTTGTAGGGGTTACTTCTAGTTTGTTCTCAATGTGTCTCAGCTAAAGTTTAAATACCATGAAAATACATAAATTAACTCTGGAATAATGCAATTATCACTGGTTTACATAGCTATTTAAAGTAATATTGTCTGATATCTTTCTCTAAAGTAGAAAGAAACTCAAACACTGTCTTACAATATTAACTCTAATAGCTTACTACTTCAGCAGTAATTGTGCTTTGATACCCTAACAGTATCTTCTTCCTTTACTATTCATGTTCTTCACTGTGTAATATATACAAAATATTTGCCTTTTTCCTTTCAAGACAGTGCTACAGAAAATGTTTTAATTCATCACATCATAACATGATATCAACTTTAAAACAAACAGGCAAATTTCTAAAATAGAAACTAAAACTACTTACAGCAGCCTTGGTCTGAGAAAGTGCATCCCACGATGTGGTTACATCTACTGAGAAAAAGTGACATTTACAGAATCAGAGTTCTGAAGCAGAGCTTAGACCATGAATTTTAATATGCTACCAAATGTGATCAAAGGCTTGAGAACCACTTCATAGATATAACTATTTCTTATCAGATACATTTATAACACTAAATCAAAATACACTTTTTCTCCCTATCATGAAAGCCCATGCTTCTTAAGACACAGAGTTAAAATAGCCTGATACCTATTAGTCCTCAAAACAAATGGACTATATTCTTACCAAACCTGTAGCAGGCATAAATAAAAGTAAGAAGTATACTCAATTTACAGCAACAGCCTGCACACACACACACACACACACACAGGGGGGGGGGAGCGGTGAGAATAAAGTAAGGTCTCACTATATAGCCCAGGCTGACCTCCAACTTAGAATATTGTTGCCTGAACCTCCTGAGTATTGGATTATAGGTATCCACTAACACACCCAACCAAATATAAAACTTTGGCCTACTAAGCCGAGAGGAGGCGGTGGCTGCTACAGAACTCCAGGAGGAAGAGATGCCTCAAAGGCCTATATAGGTTTCTTTAAAACCTCGCTAATGTCCAGACTCGAGTCCCAGATGTATGGAGCCCACCAGAAAATATCCACTGTTCGGAGTCGCCTTCTTGGCCATCTTTCCCCCTGGGGCCATTGATGTGAGGGACCTCCGACCGGTCCTGGACAACCAATAAGTTTTCTGCCATCCTGTGACCGACCAGAGTCTGAACGTGGAACTTCTGGAGCTGCAGGCCCACATGGGGGGCAAAGCAGCTGCACGGTACCATTTTGAGGACGTTGGCAGGGTGCAGGGGGCTAGGGCCGTGCACATATTATCTGTGCAGCCTCTCTGTTTGAAGAACTTATCCCTGAGAGGCAGCTGTCAAGATGGCTCCTTTCTGGCAAGCAGCAGGTAGCTAAAGAAAACCAGCAGGTAACAAAGGTTGCCACACTACGTCAGGCCTTCCTGGCTGCCCCAGTACCAGACTGATCTCTTGCTCACTTTCAATCAGTCCCCTTAAGGACTTAAGGAAACGGTGGGAAGGTTGCAATTGGGTGTCGTCCCCCCACTTCCCCCACCCCCGACAATTAGGCTTGGGTGGGTCAAACAGAGAGATTGGCTGGTGGACTCCTTCAAGGGAGCAGAAATGAGCCACAGGCTTGTGGGTCAGGGATTCCTGGTCTTCTGGGGACTAGGAAGTGTAATCTTGCAAACCTCAAGCTGGGCCATTTTCTTTCTCCATCTGTTCCTTCACCCTAAGCTTTAACAGCAGGTCTCTTGGCCCTGAGAATCTGTCGTGTCCACCTTGGAGCCTGGGTAACTTTGAACAACTGGTGACCAGTTTGACTCTTCACGATCCCAACATCTTTGGTCCCTAGTAAAGACAGTGGAACATAACTGCTCCTGAGGACTCAGGGACCCAGTTCTGAGAGGGGAGTTTCTTTCTGCTTCCTCCCTGGACATAAACATAAGACACCTCCTCTGCAGAAATAAACTTGCTTTATAAACAAAACAAAACAAAAAGCAAAATTTTGTGGTTTTTTTTAATCATGTTATAATGAAAAAGAATACTTTAAAAAATATTCCACACTTCACTGTACTAGCAGAAACAAATCTAGTTGGTCTTTCAAGTAACAGTCTTTCAACTACTTTAAAGCTGTGTTTTTCCCATGAGTTATCGTCTTCCAGGATAAATATTTTCATTTCCTCCAAATACTCCCTATATTATTAGCTTCCTCACAAACAGGAACCTTCCTCTGGATCTACTTGAGTCTGTCAGTTTCCTATTTCAAATATCATGAAGGACCTCTAACAAATAAATACCTTAAGAAGGAGTTCAGGGAGAGGGTAACTTATTGTGTATTATAGATACATTATAGTCAGTGTTTCTAAAAAAGAAAAACTAATTCTGCACATATACTTTTTAAGGAAAGATAAGTTCTTACTGTGTAGCACAAGTTGGCCTTAGCCTCACAATCGTGCCTCAACCTTTTGAGTTCTGGGGTTCCAGTAATGCATGGCCATACCTGGCTCAACTAATTTGTGTTTTAAAGGGTACTTTTATATTAAAAAAGTAAATTTTTTATTATTTATCTAGTTTTTTTTTATAAATGGTGGGGTTGAAGAGATGGCTCAGCAGTTAAGAGCATTGACTGCTCTTCCAGAGGACCCAGGTTCAATTTCCAGCACCCATATAGCAGTTTACAACTATCTGTAACTCAAATTCCGGGCGATCCAACATCATCATATAGACATACGTGCAGGTACAACACTAATGCATGGAAATTTAAAATAAAAACTTTTAAAGGTTAATTTGCATGCTTGCCATGTGCAAGTGTGTGCCCGCCTCTATGACCACTGAATCATTTGCAAGATACGCATCGTGGTTGCTAGGAACTGAACACAGGTCTTCCACAAGATCAGTAAGTACTCTCAACCACTGAGCCACCTCGCCAGCATAATCCACCGTTTTGTTTTATAAATCAAGATATTCATAAATTTCATCTACTGGTTACCCAGAATTTAATATATTATTGGACCTGACAAGGGGATTAAATTCAGTCATTAAAACAAAAAACTCATACCTTGAACAGTCTCCTTGCTTTGAGAGCTCCTTGAATTTGGTAAAGGCACCTCTTTTGACTTGCTGCTCCTCATCTTGCCAATTTACCTGCAAATTATATCATCAATAATCACTGACCGTCACTATTATAAAAAACAATAGTAAAGAAATATTCTGACTTATTCGTGAAGGTCTGAAAAAGATTGTCTTCTCTAAAATGTAGCTTCATATACTCATGGGAATCTCATAATCAATCCAGTAAATAATACTTTAGAGGAACTATTATCATTATTACCAACACTTTTATTAATTATAGAGAACTGATTATATGGTAACAAGGCTGGGGCTATATCAGTTGTCGTGCGCATGCTGCCCTACATAAGGCCCCAGTTCAAGCCCCAGCGTGAAAATGAGAAGTGGGCTGGCGAGAGGGCTCAGCAACCCTAACTACCTGATTTCCATCCCTAGGGCCCACATGGTGGAGATCCAGCAAGTTGTCCTCTGACCTCATGTTGCCAAGGCATGCACATACCGCCCCCCCCACACAGCTTCTCACAACACAATAAATAAATGGAAAAACAAAGTCTTCTTTTAAAATAAGTAGACAACCAATATCATATTATGTTTCATTTTCTGTATTGCAAATAACACTGTAGCCTTCAATCTCAGAACTAAGAAGGCAGAGGCAGGCAGATCTCTCAGAGTTTGAGAACAGCCTGGTCTACACAGCAAGTTCCAAGCCAGTCAGTAATTCTAACAAGATATTGTCTTAAGACAAAATGGACAATGCTGTGTATATAAACTTTGGCTTATTTTGATTATTTGCCTAGAGTAGTAACTGCAAAACTGAGCTAAAGAATGTGAAGGACATGCTGCTGAAATCCAACATCACACTGGTTTCCATCTTCCAGTAATTTAAGAGCCTAGATGCTTCAATACCATTTTTAATTTTGTTTATATTCTGTAAGGGAAAAACATGGTTGCTTGAATTTACACTTGGTAGAAGTTATCCAGATCAAATATTCTGTCACAGATCTTAAACTTAGTTTTTCATTTCTCTTTTGCTCACTTACCTACCAAGATCTTAATTTTAAAATTAATTTCATTGGTTCTTTATGTTATAAATATATTAAGTTTCATCATATTTACAAAAGTCTTTAACCACAGACTAAATAAACAGAACAGAATTTAAAGGGAGGAGGGAGTAGCTCAGTAGGTAAAGGCACTTGCCACCAAGACTGATAACCTGAGTTCTTTCCCCAGGACCGCATGATAGAAAGAAAGAACTGAAATTCCCAATCTGTCCTCTGACCTTCATATATGTGTGTGGTGAATGCAGCCACACACATACACAATGCACACAACAGAAATGAAATGTAATAAATTATTTTATTCAGTGAGTTATTTACAAAGAAAGAAAAATGTGTTATTTGCAGTGCTGAGAAATTGAACCCAGGGCTCAAACACAACAGGCAAGCACTCTGCCACTGAGATGCATTCTCAGTTCCAGTATGTTGAATACTTTTAAACCCCAAATTAGAATTAAGAAAAATTTACCTAGTAAATCCAAATACGTAAAATTTTAAAGTATATTAATTTTATGGGAATTAATTTTCCTAGAAGTAGTTCATCTTGACATAAGCTTCCTAAAAACAAACTTCCAAATTGCTCTAAAAATGAAATTCTTTTAAGGGTTAGAGATGTGGCTCAGAGACAAAGTACATGCTTATTTAGGTGTCCTCTACTCAATTCTCACACACAACAATTCTTCATAAAATATATTTTCTTCTGAAAACAGGGGTAGGGAAAAACAAAAAAAAAATCAGTAAATTTACCAATAGTTTAAATTTTTCAACCATAAAAACTTTAATCACAGTTAACACTGATTGAAAAAGAGATCAGGGCTGAAGAGATGGCTCAGTAGATAAGAGCACCCACTACACAGTAAAAAGACATGAGTCTAGAGGTCCCAGCCATCATGCAGGGAGCTGGGCATGGCTGCACATGCCATAAGCCAGAACTGCAGAGAGCAGACAGGAGCGCCAAGGAAAGACCATGTCTCTAAAGGGAATAAGGCAAAGAAGATACTGACATCTTCACATGGACACCGCACAAGGCCAGGTACACACACGAGCACAGTTACTCTAGCACAAATCTCTCAATGGCTTGACAAAATTGTCTTTACAAACATTTCTCTGCCTTAAAATAAAATTAAGTGCAAAAAGTAAAGTATTTTCTCAATGGAAAGGATAACTAGACTAATATTTTTTAAAACTGCATTTTAGTCCATAATTTCTATAACTAATGGCTAATAATGCTAATAAAACTAAAGCAGTGTGGATAAATGTAAAAAAAAAACATGTTTCAAAATAAATGCCTAATTTACAGTCACTCTTTAATTGCAAATGACTAAATGTCACTGGACAGTGGTGGTGCACACCTTTAATCCCTGCACTTGAGTAGCAGAGACAGATAGATCTCTTGAGTTCGAGGCCAGCCTGGTCTATCAAATGAGTTCCAAGACAGCCAGAGCTACACAAACCCTGTCTCAAAAACACAAAAAGAAAATACAAAACAAAACATAACCCCCCTCCCAAAAAAAGGGACTATCTTGTAGTGATGTTTTGTTTGTTTTAACAAATAAAACTTTCCTGAAGATCAGAGTGCAGAGCTAAGCCACTAGAGGATAGG
Organism: Alexandromys fortis; assembly: GCF_014885135.2. Taxonomy (NCBI): domain Eukaryota; kingdom Metazoa; phylum Chordata; class Mammalia; order Rodentia; family Cricetidae; genus Alexandromys; species Alexandromys fortis. The sequence continues at coordinate 13,082,813 of NW_026067905.1, read as the reverse complement.
CAGTGGTGGCACACATCCTTAATCTCAGGATTTGGGAGACAGGCAGACAAGTCCACCCTGGGCTACACAAGATTGATCCAGCCTATAAGAGAAACACAGTTTACACAAAGGTGATCCCAGCAACTAGGAAAATGAAGCCGGGAGTGGCATGGCTAGGTGTAAAGAGGAATAAAGGGTGGGAGGAGACAGGAGCTCACTGCAGTCTGAGGTCTGGTGGAGACAGTGGCAGTCTGGAGATGCAGTCTAAGGAGGCAGTCTAAGAACATGATCATCCTTTTGATTTAGTAGAAGTAAAAGTAGAAGTGGCTGGATACACTGTTTCTCTGATCTCTCAGCTTTCACCCCCTAATATCTAACTCCAGGTTTTTAATTAGAACAATTAGAATTTGTGCCATACTATCTAGTAAAACAATTATATAACACTGCATATACAAACTTATCATATTTTAATGACATATTTGCTATTAATGAGAATGAAATAATTAATGATAGCCTATAAAACAATGTAGTTTAGGATCACAACTCTATTACATAAGGAACACAGAAATAACATATATGCCATGTAATCCTAGCATTTAACGTACAACACAAACTAAAGTTTCAGTGGTGCTGCAGTGAGGCTAATTATCACCTTGGAGTAACTGGAGAGATGACCAAGTTCAGCTCCCCAAACTGACTTAGGGGCTGGTCAATTATGGACAGTCATTCATTGATTTGGGTACCAATTTCATGGATGTGTTCAGGTAGTTCTAAGTTATGCATTCAATTGTTGTTTTCATGCTTTTATATTGTATTTACATCACTTTTTTCCCTTTTTTTTTTTTTTTTTTTTTTTTTTTTTTTTTAGGTTTTTCAAAACCAGGTTTCTCTGTGGCTTTGGGGCCTGCCCTGGAACTAGCACTTGTAGACCAGGCTGGCCTTGAACTCACAGAGATCCACCTGCCTCTGCCTCCTGAGTACTAGGATTAAAAGCATGTGCCACCACCGCCCAGCTACATCACTTTCTTATGTCTGTTTTCCAAACCCAAAACCAGGGCAACAATCTTTTTCAAAATTACTTTTTCCCTGATTTATGAGTTTTTTATGAGTGTCTTAGAAATATTTAAAAGGGCTGAAGATGTGGCTCAGCGGTTAAGACACTTGCACTTATAGAGGACCTGGGTTTGATTCCCAGCACCTACATGGTGGCTCATAACCATCTAGAACTCCTGATCCAGGGGATCAGATGCCCTCTTTCAATTTTTGCCATCAACAGGCACATATGTAGTACACAGATGTAATGCAAGCAATACTCATGGACATAAAATAAATAAACTTAAAGACTTACTTAAACATTGTTTAAAATGTATCTGTCTAGAAAAGGCTAAGAAACATACTTTCAATGTACTCTTCCATTTGATGGTATTACAGCAGTACTTGAACAGTTGCAGTTTCAAACTTGGATCTTGAAACTTTAGTACACATACCTCTCCTGTTTCCTTACTTCTTGAATGATGAAGGGGTGCTCACTCTGGCAGCACATATATCAAAACTGAATGAAGAAGTACTCTACCACAGTCCAGTACTTCAGTGGTAACATTTCCAAAAGTTCTATCCCTAGACCTCTTCTTTTCTAGCTCCTTCTTCCCAGGAAAACAACACATTTTTATGGCACGTGTGTATATGTCTATGTATACATTGTGTCTGTGTGCGTGTGTCTGCATGTGCATATCTGTGTGTGTGCATATGCACATGGAGAGCAGAAGTCAAAGTTGGTGTGTGCCTTATTTTTTGAGACGAAGTCACTCACTGATCCTAGAGCTCATTCATTCAACTAGGGTACATGGCCAGCAAGCTCCAGAATGCTGCTTCCACCTCCCTGAAGCCAGGATTGCATGCACACGCAATGCCTGGCTTTTAATTTTAATGTAGGTTCTTCATGTTTGCATGGCAAGCACTTTATCAACTGAGCCAGCTCCCCAGCCCTCAATACGCTTTTCATAGCTTCAGCTATTTCCCAAGTGCAATTATAACTTGCCTAAATCCTTCTCTGAGCTCTGGACAGATATTCAGAATCCAGCTGGAAACTTCATGGTTTTAGGGAAGAGGCAGTGATAGGTTGACCTCTAGAGGTCATGCCCACAGGCAGAGCTATATTTACTGGACCGGTAATAAAGCCCACCTACTAAATAGGCTTTAAGTCCAACTTGGTTACTCTTGAGTCTCTCTTGTCCATCACTGCTGTGCTCCATAGGCTTTAAAGCAGAAAAGACGTTTCTTTGTTGACATTCCAACTTGGTTAAGAGTAATCTCACAAGCTCCCACCTCTAGATGATGCAAGCCAGTTTCAGATCAGACACATAATGCCTTCTTCTAGGCAGCTAGCAAGCTCTAGGGCGACAGATTCTGAATCAGCAGTCTGAGGCCTAAGAACTCTGGTTTACAGGGATCTTAATACACAGCCAGCTTTAAGCAGGATAGCTCTAGAGACTACCTTCAGTTCTACTCTTTGAAACCTGAACTTTAGAAAAAACTGATTATTGTATTTAAAAGAGAGCTTCATTTGTAAGAGCTAATCCTGAGAACATGTGGCTTCCAAATAAAAACTTAGCAACATCCCTTGAATTGTAGACCTTTAACACTATGGGATGTGACTTTGTAGACAGTTAATAGCCACAGGCACCATTAATTTGTTTTTCCTATTGGGCAAGGGCTAGTTCTAATCTCCATCAGCTATCAGGCAAGTATCCAAATATCCGTTTTGCCTATTAAGATGAAATCAGGCACACTACAAAACTACTTCAAGGTCATTCAGCTAATAAGTACCAGAACTGTAAATTAAATTCAGACCTCTCTCAATGTTTTGAAAGCCTCTAATTTCTATAATGCCTCTTATAACACTGAAACTGCCACCCTCTAGAACATAAATATATAAGATAATCCCTCTAGCCCCCCCCAATCTCATCATGTTACCTTGTTCATCTACCTAAATCAAATTGTCCTTTAAATTTTTGATCTAGTAACTTCACTGCACTTTAACTTCTTTGGAAATTGCTCTATGTACCTCAACTATTACTAAATTTTTCCCAAAGGGCAGGACTTCCTCATAAATTTCTACAGATAACGTCCTTCATTCTCTCCTCCTATTCAGGGTGGATAAAGTGTTTTAACAAATTCCTTTGGTCCCCATTGCTACTCCAGTTATCTTCCACAGTCATGAAAATGCTTTTCGTCAGTATAAACCCATGCCATCCATTCATTTAGCAGTGTGTGGTGGGTGTCATGCATATAGTAAGTAGGAATACAGCTAAGCAGTGGATATATGCAGTAAAAAGAAAAGAGGAGCTTCCTGCCTTTAAATTCAAAAGGTTATTCCAAATGGAATGATAAGGAAAAACACAGCTTCTAGAAGAGCATATCACAGAAACAATTCATCTAACCTAAGAAATATAAAACTGTCATTTAAGCTAGGACTTAAAGGATGGATAAGAGTTCACTAAGATCAAAAAAGAGCTTTGTAGAAAACAGGAAAAAATATGTAGACCCGTCCTAGGCAGCAAATAATATGACAAAGTCTAAGAAACCAAAACATAGTCAAGTGTGGTGGCTCTTACCCATAATCCCAGTATTCCTGAAACACAAGCAGGGGAATTATGAGTTGGAGGCTAGCCTGCAATAGTATAGCAAGATGCTAGCTAGCTATCTCAACCACTCCTCCAAAATCCCATATTGTTGAAGAAAACTGTCCAAAATTTAAAGTTGAAGAAGAAAGGGAGATCCTTCAGGGGCTGCAACATAACCGTAAGTTGTGGCTCTCTTTGGTAGAGAGAAGTGCTAGGGATTGAACTGGTGGGTTCAAACATGCTAAGCACCAGCTCCATACGGGTGCTTTTAAAGAATTCAATGTCGGTCACTCCTCTTTATATCCTTGACACTTCTTTAAGAAAACATCCATGATGGAGCTAGAAAACATCATATTGAGTGAGGTAACCCAGATCCAGAAAGACAATTATCACATGTACTCGCTCATAAGTGGTTTTTAAACATAAAGCAAAGAAAACCAGCCCACAAATCACAATCCCAGAGAACCTAAACAACAATGAGGACCCTAAGAGAGACATACATGGATCTAATCTACATGGGAAGTAGAAAAAGACAAGATCTCCTGAGTAAATTGGGAGCATGGGGACCTTGGGAGAGGGTTGAAGGGGACGGGAGAGGCAGGAAGGGGAGCAGAGAAAAATGTAGAGCNGAGAGAGAGAGAGAGAGAGAGAGAGAGAGAGAGAGAAAGAAAGAAAGAAAGAGAAAGAAAGAAAGAAAGAAAGAAAGAAAGAAAGAAAGAAAGAAAGAAAGAAAGAAAGAAAGAAAGAAACCATCCATGAGTCCATGAGACTTTCTGGCACATTGCCTCCTTGAAATAGTACAAGCTTCTTTAACTTCCTCAAATTTATGAATCCTTTTGTGGGGGCTGGAGAGATGGCTCAGTGGTCAAAAGTACTCACTACCCTTGCACAAGACCAAGGTTTGGTTCCCACCATCCACATGGCAGCCTGCAACTGTCTGTAATTCCAAGGGATCCAACTCTCTCTTCTGCCCTCCATGGGTACCAGGCACATGTGGTGTACATACATACATACATGCATGCATATATACATACAGGAAAAATGCTCATGTTCATCAAAGAAATAAATCTTCTTTTAAAAGAATATTATTGTTAATCAAACAGATTGGAGTGAATCTGTATGTTTTAAGACAGGGTCTTGTTAATTTGCTCAGGCTTGCTTTGAACTCACTAGTCGCCCAGGCTGGCCTTGAACATGAAGCAACCCCCAACTTCAGCCTCCCAATGACTGGGTTTACAGGCATGTATCACTGTACATGTTAAGCATGCACACACACACCTGCACACCATTCTTAAGTGATTCAAAAGTGTTATTCCAATGCCTATTTTACAAAGAAGTTAACTGGCATCTTACAGAAAAACAAGTTGTTTCATTTAAAAGTCAAAATATATGTAAATAGTGCTTAGTTCAGACGTTAAAAAAAATCAAAAGGGATTTTTAAAACACTTATTTAATATGATTTTATTTTGTATCATGTAAATAAAAATTCAAAATGAAAATTAACTTCCAAAAGTTAACTTAGGATGGCTACCTTGCCAACAGAAAATAGAAATATAATTTATTTTGTAATTTTGTTTTTCGAGACAGGGTTTCTCTCTGTAACAGCCCTGGTTATCCTGGAACTTGCTCTATAGACCAGGCTGGCCTCAAACTCACAGAGATCCCAGTCTCTGGCTTTCTAAATGCTGGGACTAAAGGCATGCACCACCACCACCTAGCTGGAGATATAATTTCTTTAAAGCTACTATTAAATGACATTTTTTTTAAAAGTCTGGTTAAGCTGGGCAGGGTGGTGCATAACTGTAAACTCAGTCATTGGGAGGCTGAACTAGGAGGACTGCTGAGAGTTCAAGGCCAGCCTGGGCTACACAGTGAGTTTAAGACAAGCCTGAGCAGGTTAACAAGACCTTGTTTTAAACACAAATGCAAATTAGCAAGACTCTGTCTTAAAACACACACACACATGCAATCTGGTTAAAATCATGTACGCTGATAAATGAGAATATTTTAAAATGCTTATTTGTTGATAGAAAACAAGACCTTAAGCTAACAAGGAGTCTGTATTTTCAAACATCACCAAATGTAATGACTTGGATGAGCTGCTCCCCTTAAGTCTTGAGCACCTGAATATTTGGTCCCTGCTGACAGCTGTTTGGGGAGGATTAGGAGGTGTGGCCTTGCTGGAGGAAGAATGTCACAGGAGGCGTTAAGGTTTTAAAAGACTCGCATCTCTTCACCATTTCAAGTTTGCTCTCAGTTTCCTGTGATATGAGCTCTCAGCTGCTGCTCTAGACACCTGCTACCTGCTACCTCGCTCTACCAGCATGAATTATTATCCCTCTGGAACTGTAAGTTAAATAAAACCTTTCTTCTATCAGTTGTATTCCTCAGTGTTTTATCACAGCAATAGAAAAGTCATTAATACAACAAACTATCTGCCTTCTAAGAAAGATACAAAGACTATGCTTGGGGGTGCATTGTCGTAATCTGGATAGTCTGATGACTAAGGTAGGGGGATGCTGCACGTTCAGTTCCAACCTAGTCTATACAGTAGACCAGGCTAGTCAGAGCTACATAATGGTCACTGTTAAAAAAAAAAAAAAAGGGTACAAAGCAGCTAGACATGGTAGTGCAGACCTATAATCCCAGCATTCAGAAGGCCGAGGCAGGAGGACTACAGCAAATTTGAGGTCAAACTGGGCTGCATAGGGAGTTCCAGGAAAGCCTAGGTACAGTGTGTGCCCCTATCCAAAATAAGTACAAAGACTCACACAAAACCAATAGTTAAAAAGATCTGAAGTTACCATTTAATTTAGAGTTTGTATGGGGAGAATGGAAAAACAAGCAAAGAGGGTGGATGACTCAGTGGGTAAAGGCATCTGCCACCAACCCTGACCACCTAAGCTAGACTCCCAGGTCCATCACAGAGAAGACTGACTGCTGTAAACTGGTCTCTGGCCTCCACATCCTCTCTATATAGTGTGTGTGCATACACACATGCACACATATAAAATGTAATTTTTTTTCTTACTATATAACCCCCGGTAGCTTAAATATAGAGGTTGGCCTAGAAGTCACAGAGATCCGTTTGCCTCTGCCTCCTACATGATGAGACTAATGGTGTGTCCCACCATGCATGGCCTAAAATGATGATTATGATGATGATGATGTTAAAAGAAGTAACTTTGGGAGAAAAGTTACCATAGGAACACTTCACCTATTATTTCTAGATCTATTTACCCAGGTTCTCTCAAAAAAACCTCACTATTGGCCACATTTTCCTCGACTTTTGTCCCAATCTCCCCTCTTAAGCATTAAGTTATGTTTAATGACATCTTAAGAAATAAAAAAGTCCCTCCACCCAGCACCCCCTCATTACTGTTTTTCCTTTACAAACCTCTCAAAAATGGTGAACAGATCTGCATTAGAGGCCCTTTCGCCTGCCTCCTGAGCTGCTGCTATGTGGTTTCTGCCCCGACTTCCCCATCGCAGCAGCCCTCTCTTCACCAAACCCATCTCCTCCATCGACTGGACCCTTGCTTGACAGCAGTCGCCACAGCTGACGACTCTCAACATGAATCAACTGAACAACCCCTCAGATACAATCAACTGAAGAACTTTTCCCGATATGTACAATAAAATGGAACATTATATTAATCAAACCATCAAATTAGTGAAGAGAAAACTGTCCTAGCAGATGCAGTAGAAGGAAACTGAGACCATTTTCTCCAAATGGATGAGGACACACCAATGCGGCTGAATCTGAGTTCAACATACCGTGATGAACTCTTCACAGCCTTGCAATTGTTTTACAGTTGTTTGGGATACACATGCTTGTAGGTAAAACAAGTGCCTTTACCCACTGAGTCATCTTATTGGCTCCATCTTATTTTTTTATTAAGTCAACTCATATTACACAGTCTGGACCTCTCCTTGCAACACACAGTGTAGTACAACTTATTTCTCATAAACAATATTATATCATGAGCATTGTTCCATGTCACTACATAATAGCAATAGGAAGCAGTTACAAAATGCACCCTGTGCTTACTTAGAACACAGACACTAACTCACTTGGTTCTCACAATAGTCCCATGAGGCAAGGACTATCACTATACCCACCTTATAGATGACCTTAAGTCGCTAATGGCCGCAGCTGGTATAAATGTTGCAGTTAGGATGTGAGCTATGAGGTCTGCTGCCTGGCCAATGTGCTGAAGGACATGCTCAGCTGCTTCTCCCGAAGTAAATATAGATTCCCTAAAGCCTGCTAACAACTGCGAAGTATCTTACAGCATAGATATACTCTGATTTTAACTCTTCTCTTACCAACAGGTATTTTGGACATTTTTAAATATTTCTGTTTCCTTTTATTTGTAGTCATGATAAATGAATATTCTTAATAGAGTTATTGTTGGGCTTAAAATGTATGTAACATAAAACTCACAAACATTAAATGATTATATCAAACATTACACGGACTTTAAACTTTGATAGGTAATGCCACATTTCTTCCCAGAAAGTTGTTCTACTTAACTTATAGTCTAATTGCTATTTATTTTTAAGTTAATATGACAAGTAAGACTCACTTTGAGTTTTTAATTAATAGTGACAAAAAAAACACCACTAGGTTAATAATAATCACGTTCTGATTTGACAATTATCTGGCACATAAAACAAATGTAGACCTAAAGCTGCTTAGGGGAGTCTTCTTCCAGTTATGATGCCAGCTTTCCTACACAGAAAACAAGGGTACTGAACTAACTAGCCTCCAGTATTCAAGACACCTACTACTGCGATTAAGAAAGACCTAACGTTATTCCAAGTAATAATTATAGTACTAGCATAAGTTAGGGTCTTAAAACTTTTATTTTCTTCAGATTACAGCAACTACAGAGCACCTAGGCAGATCATTTAAGTAGTCAGTTTTCAGGACCCACCTGTGGCTTATTCTCAGAGGCTGTTATTCCCCTGAGACCCATAAAATTTGAACAGATAGTTGTAGCATAGTCCTAAGATAAAATGTGCCTACAAACTAAGAACCAGGTTTTTGTTTTGTTTTGACTTTCAACTGTTATCCTGGGACTGAGATGAACTATTATTTATTCGTTATTCTAGTATATGCTAGAACTAAGTGCACAATAACAAACAGAGGACCTCTGCCACCGCAGAACTTTCATGCCAGATGAGAAACACAAATAATAACCCAAAAATACTCAAAGGTAAAACGAGAAGTTCCACTGAGACTAACAATGACCAACAACAACAAAATTAATGCAGAAAGACACTATGCAATCTTTTCATTCTTTCACCAACATGCAACACTAAGAATTGTATGGCGGGGGCGGGGGGGGGGTCAACAAGGAAACGATTTTGCAATCTAACCACACAGCAAAAGTAACAATCAATCACAACTATATAACAACACACTTAACTTTTAAATCAACTGTCCCTATAGTTATCTGATCATGTGTCTTAAATGTTTTACATAATCAAGAGTAGAAAATGAGTAGAAAACCAAAAGTGACACAACTGAACATTCAAATAAATGAATGTAACTACAGGTGAATTTTTTGTTTTGTTCTGTTGGTGTTGCTTACACTTATTGGAGACTGAACTTCCAGCTTCACGTATGCTAGGCAAATGCTCTACCACTGAGCCACGCCCCCAGATCTTATCTACAATATCTTAAGAACTGTTCAAATAAAAAGTTCAAATAAAGAATAATGCTTCATTATGATAATTCATTATTATTAATAATAAAATTTTATGAAAATACTAACGCCCTTAGAAACTAGGAATCAACATAAGGAACAAGTGTCTTGTAAAAATGAAGGTTTGAAATAATAACAAATAGCAAAAGTATCTAAGGTAATATTTAATTTAAAATATAGCTAATTCTAGAATATTTACAGAACAGAAGCCACATAAATAACTGGCTTTGAGTGTCCATTTCTACAACTTCAAAATAAGAATATTTGTCTACTTTGCTTACAAGATTGCATGAAGACTAATTCATGTATTTGGAAGCATATACCCTCCCCTGCCCCCAAAGAGGTCAGTTATTTTCAGATAACTTCTCTTTTGCTCTCACTGTAAGTTACAGCAGTTTAACAAACTAAAGTGGTTATATAAGGACTTCACTTCCTTTCTCGTGCCCATGATATAGTGTTAAAAATGAATTTAAAAAAATGACAATCAGAAGAAAAAATTTAAAAATTTTTAATTCATAAACATATTAACACCACAGATTGTTTCTATAGGTATTAATGGCCTTGAATAATACTATACACCAGTCAGAAAAATATCTTTCATATATGTACAAAATTGTTTATAAATATAACTATCACTATTAGCACCAAGTTCTGCTATGAAAAGACAAGATACACGTGCATATCCACATATACAATGTATTCTAGAAAGACATTTATATTCTGATTAAGGCATGCTATGTTGAATGCAATGACAGTTCATATTAATTGCAAACAGTTTACCAAAAACCTTATACTTTCATAGGCTTGAGGAAACTTCTAGTACAAGTCTAACAATCTTCCAAAGTCACAATCCCATGTTATTAGCAGCACACTGCCTTTTTAAAAAACAGTATTTTAAATTAAGACACTTTTTAATTGGAGAGCAGTTTGCAGTATTTCATCATTGCTTCTTCAAAAATTTTCAGCTGTAAATAGATTGGCCTAGGATAGACTGTCCTTTAAAATTCTTAAAATACAAGCTAAGAGGGTTAGGTTAACATGGCAACACTAACGACTTCTCCAAATTCAAAACAAGAAGCACCAGCAAAACAATTAAGTAGACATGATATCTTGTTTGTGCTCTGACAAATAAAGCTTGCCTGGAGATCGGATGGATACCGACCACTATTCCTAACAACCTATTTTCCCCCCAAGTGAAACATTTGTTACATCAAAAACCCATTAAAATTTATATCTATTTGCAACTTCATAGCTTGAAAACTAAAATTTAGGCAAATTTCTGCCTGCATCTGTGACATTGGTTAAGTGTGATTTAGCATATTGGCCTGCATTTTTAAAGAGGGGGAGGGGAGCGACAGTGACAACTTCCAACGTGTAGGGCTTGTTAAATGTCACCCCCTCCCCGCCCAAAACATTTGTGAATAAGCCGGTAGAATCCATTCAACAACTGCTGGACTGGAGCTGATCAAAGTTTTCCCCATACTCCACTTGGAGAATATTACACCCAGGAAAAGGAACAGAAACTGGTCATCCCTGACACTGAAGCTAGTCCCCCGGAATTTCCCAAAATATGCTTCATCTCCAAACGAAGAAGGGACACTTCGGAGACCAAAGGTGAGAGGGTAGTTTAACTCTATGCAGACAAGAGGAGGGGCGAGGGTGGTGAGGACGACACGGGCAGGTAAGCAAAGAAATCTGGTCTTCGGTGGGCACCAGCAGGTCCAGGAGCCCAGGTCTCAGGATGACCCTCCCGGAAAAGTCTCGGAACCCAGGGAGGTTCCCCAGGAGGGCGCCAGGCAGTGCCAGGGGGCCCCGCCCCGCCTCTCTGGCCACCTCGGGGACCCGGGACCGCGGACAGAGGCAGCCGAGGCGGAGCAAGCGTCCGCAGGCTCCGCCAGGTCTTCCCGCAGCTCACCTGAGAGTGTCGCCTCCGCCCTCGGCTCCCACGGTGCATCCCGCGGGGCCTGGCGGAGGGTGCAGTGACGCCGCCCCGACCGGCCCCAGGGCTGCCCGGCCGGGCCTCCCCGCTCCGGGGACGCACCGGGTGCCCGCCTCGCCCCGGTTCCTGGGTCCGCCGGGCGGCAGGAAAGGAAGGAGAGGCGCAGAGGCGGCCTCCTCTTCCCCCGCCGCGAGCCCCCTCCCGAGCTGCGGTTCTCCGCAGTCCTCTCCGGCGCAGGTCCGGCCCCGCTCCCCCGCCCGGGAGTCACTTCGGCAGCGGCGGCCCAGTCGCCATTACAGCTCAACAACTGACACGGAGGAGGAGCGGCGCCGGCGGCAGCGGCGGTGGCGGCGGCGGCGCGAGGCAGGGCGGGAGCAATCGGGGAGGGGGGAGGGCGGGGGGGGGAGAAACCAGCCAAACCTCGCGAGAACTGTCCGGAGACGGTTCCACAGGAATGCAACCTTGGGTTAGGGCCATGTTGAGTGTGGCCGAAAGGTGAGCGTGAGATTAGCCGAGGAAAGGGAACGCGAGGAAGCCATCTTTGGTGTGGCGCGGTGGGAGCTCGGCAGGACTCGGGAGGAGCCAAAGTCTATCCGCAGAGAGACCACCCCCTTCCCTTTGACGCTAATTGGGCCTTCTGGCTGAGCGTTTCACCCCGGGCGAAAACACGCTGAGAACTTGATAGGGGTGAACCGGGAAATCGGGAACCCGCAGCTTCCTGAGAGTTGATGATGCTTCATCGATTGTCCAAATAAATCGTCACTCCGTCACTCTAGTCAGTTCAGAGTCACCGCAGCTTTGCGGCTGCTTGCTGCTGTCACAGTGGCCGTCTCATTGGCCAAGGCTTACAGTTCTGTTTAGCGTGCACGCGGATGGCATAAGATTCCAAAGCAAGCAAAACTACGTTTCCTTTCCATTCGGTATTGTGGTTTGAGAAACCCTCTGGGGTCAACGTGTTTTCTCTTAGCTTTGTCTTTTTCCAGTCGCTGCATGGTGAATTCTACCATCTGCCAAGACTTTAGAGGACACACCTTCCGTTAGGTGCTCACTGCTCATAAGCTCTTGTTACTTTCCTTCACCTCCTAGACTCCAATAGCTGCTTTGCCTAGAAATTATTTCTCATCTAAAGTGCTACGATTGTCTTAAAGGCTCCTTTTTCTATATATACCCAGTAGGGCCTAGCACAGTATTAGAACGTTGTAGGTGTTCAATAAGTGTTTGTTAAATGGACCACATCAATAATAGCAGAAGGCAAAAACTGATCCCCTCCGCAGGGAAGCCATGTCTCAACAGGAACTACGTGAATGTACAAAAGTCCTGCATACGTGTAAATGTATGCCCCTCTGCAAAGAATGCGAAATATGGCAAGAAAAACATTTGATAAGTGAAACCGGGCAAGTGAGATGGATTAGTAAGTAAAGAGACTTGCCATCAACCTTGACAAACCTGAGGGCCATCCCTGAACCCCGAATGGTGGACCATGATAGCCGATTCCCTGACCTCCACAGGAGAGCCTTAGCGTGTGCAGGTGCACAAGAATACATGCATGCAAATATACATACATACATACAATAAAAAGAAATGTGAGATTTAGCTTTCCCCTACCTAGTTATTTTATAGACTATATCCGGTCACCTTATTAAGTAACTAGAGTCACTTTTTTAAAGGAAGAAATGGGTTCTGAAACACTATTTGACCAATATTACAGCATCAATAATGGGTTTAGAATCTCCTTTATTCCAAAGATTACTATACTTTTCCACCTCCCAACAGAAATGAAAAAGGATTTCTATTTGTGTCAGCAACATTGCCCCTCTGCTATCAACCTATACTCTTCACCAGTCCCCTTTCCCCTCTGTTCTCTCTCTGTCTCTCTGTCTCTCTGTCTCTCTGTCTCTCTCTCTCTCTCTCTCTCTCTCTCTCTCTCTCTCTCTCAGACAAAGCCTTGCTGGGTAGCCCAGGTTGGCCTGGAACTCACAATCCTCCTGCCTCATCCCCTGAGTGCTAGGATCACAGACCTGCACTACCATGCCTAGATAATCCCTCTTCTTTTTGATATTCTGTGGCTTCTTTTTACTCCCTTGAGAGGTATTGGCTTTCAAGTACATCGAAGTCTATACCTTTTCCTCCCAGTTTCAGGAAAGCAATTAGTCTCATTCCTAATGATTAAACAAATGATGAAAGCGGTACTTCCAGAGGTTGCCCCTGCCCGGCCTCTACCAGCCAAGGTAAGACTAGAGAAAACTCCTGTTTCCGCCTGTGTTGTGATTGTAGGTGGGATGCTACACCCACTTGGCTTTTGGAGATCTGAGCGCCAAGGCTTAGACTAGTACATTAAGTACTAGCTAGTTATTGGCTAATTTGATCATGTGTTACGTCAAGTAACATCTAATCTTCTTTTCATGTGTTAGTTATTTTAACTCTTGTACAACCTTAATGAGCCACACCCCTAAAGAAAACTGGCTCTCCCTTCTCCAGAAGTCATCAGCTGTCAATAGCTCCTCATTTAGGGGGTGGAGGCTCCTGGATGTCTCCCCGGCTACATGCTAGAATATTATTCGTGGCCAGTGGTTCTCAACCTTGCTAATGCTGTGACCCTTTAGTACACCTCTTCATATTGTGGTGACATTATGTGATGATAGAGGTTTGTCAAGGGGGTTGCAAGTTACAGGTTGAGAACTGCTGGTTTAGGTAATTTAATGTCTTTTTTATGTCTCAGTTTCCACCTCTGAATAGTGGAAATTGTAGTGTATCTATAATTTAGGGTTGTAAAGGGGACCCAGGATTCAATTCCTATAACCCATATGATAGCTCACAACCATCTGTAACTCCAGTTCCAGAGAATCTGATGCCCTCTTCTGACTTCTGTGACACACACACACGCACACATGCGTACGCACACAAATGTAATAAATATTAAAAAAGAAAAAAGACCTGATACCCTTCCTAAATCTGATAAAGGAGAAAGTAGGAAAGATGCTTGGAAACTGAGCTTATGCACACTTGAAAGAATTTCCTGAATAGGACCACATTGTTCAGGTATTAAGACCAACAAATAATAAACAGGACCTCAAGAAACACCAGAGACTGGAGAAATGGCTCAACAGTTAAGAGCACTAGTTGTTCTTCCAGAGGACCCTGGTTCAATTCCCAGAACCTGTGTAGTTCTCACTCACGATCCACGACTCCAGATCCAAAGTGTCTGACGCCCTCTCCTGTCCTCTGTGGGCACTGCATGCTTGTGCACAGACCTACAACAAGCAAAACACCCATACATATAGAATAAAGCAGAAAAAAAATTAAAGGACACCATCATCTGTGTGGCCACCTACAGAATAGGAAAGGAAATAATTACCAGCTAAATCTGACATAAAGTTAGCACCTAGAATATACAAACAACTAAAAAAAAAAACTACACATCAAGAAAGCAGGCAAACCAATCTAAGAAAATGAAACATGAAACTAAGAAAGTTTTCAAAAGATTAAAAACAAATGGCTAGAAAATATTTTGGTTTTTTTTAACGTTCAACATATTTTGCCATCAGAGAAATGCAAATTTGGGGTTTTATCTTACTCCAGTAGAATAGCTATGATGGAAAAAAATGCTGGTGTGGATGGGGGAATAGCACTTATTCACTGCTAGTAGAAATGCGAATTGGTACAGCCACTATGGAAATGGGTGTGGAGGGCCCTCAGAAAGTTAGAAAGAGATATGCCACTTGACTTATTCTCTGTCTTATTCTCAGTCACATATTCAGATGATTCTATGTTCTACGACAAAGATACTTGCTTATCTGTGTCCATTGCTGTTATGCTCACAACGGCAGGAACTGTAAACAACCTAGATGCCCATCAGCATTTCAAAGGATAACAAAAATGTGGTATTTTTACACAATGAAATAACGTTCAGCTGCCAAAAATGAAATTATAAAATTTGCAGGTAATGAAGCTATAAACGATCATTCTGAGTGAAATAACTCAAACCCAGAAAAAAAAATACATGTTTTCTCTTTGTGGATACTTTTTTAGATTTTTAGATTTGTGCATTTCATTTGGAATACCCACGGAGGTCAAAAAACTAGTAAGGGAGGCAGGAGTTTCCATGAGGTGGGAAATAGAAGGCAAGGGTCTAAGGGAGAGGAAGGGGAATGAGACAGGAAGGGTTAGGTGGGTGGAGTGTGAGAGGGCAGAGTGAAGGTGGAGAGGGAGCTAATACTAAAAACCCTTTAGGGAAAGACATATGGAAACCCACTATTGTGGGAACCTCAAAAAGCCTATGTGTACATATATTTTTTAAAAACCTTTTAGAATTACCCTATGATAGTAACAACACCCCTACCAGACACCACAGGTGAACAAATAAAAAACCCAGTGCCACGAGTGGGTTACCTACTCGGGGTTTATTTGGAAGTAGTGTCCCATAGACTCCCAAACATTATAGACTATTGTCATTGATCTTGGTGATCCTCCAGGACGTGGCATGAAGACCTACTGCCGAAGGCAGTACATGGTTGAATCACAGAACACGGAGAAGGCAGGTAGGAGCTGACGTGAACGCCTCAGCTCTACTGACTAGCTTTCACAGTGATGGACGGTGCAATGCACACCCCAGAGGAAAAACATCATCACAGTCTTAGCCAGCTGTAAACCTCGTAAGCTACGAGAATGACCAGCTTGGCAAGATATGTCCACCGGGGCAATAGTGACACAAATGTCAAGGGAGTAACCAACAACTTTCTGATTGGCATTAAAGCTTGCTCCATAAGATGGGACCAATGCTTAGCGTTGTTACTGAGGCCAAGAACCTGAAGCTCGATAGGGCATAGGGGAGGGACTAATGTTATTCTGCTAAATGGGCATAGTGCTAAGCTGATTGATTCTTAATGACATATTGCTATACCAACAGATTAGTGTATCTCTCAACCCTCATCAGAGAACTTTCTTTTAGCAGCAGATGGTGATTAACACAGACCCACAACTGGTCAAGGGCAGAGGATAAGAAACTGCAGAATGTGCATCCCTAAATGAGACATGTGTGCCACACCCCCTCCTCCTAAGGCTAAGAGACCACCCCAGAAGATGAGATGGAAAGATTTTAGGAACCAAATGTGGCAACTATAAGAAAACAGTGCTCTGCACACTTGAACTCACAGCAGTTGTGACAACAGGCACAAGACCTAAAGAGGCCAGTTAGATATACTCAAGGAGTAAAGATACACTTGAGTTCAATCCCTGGATCCCACATGATAGAAAGAAAGAACCAACTCCCTCGGGTTGTCCTCTGACCTCCACATGTGTGCCAAGGCACACATGCATTCACAAACATATATATGTGCACACATACAATACAAACAAACAAGAAGTTGTTTTTAAAAGAACCAAGAAAACCAGGCATAGTAGTTCATTACTATAAACCTAGTACCCAGGATATAGAGGCAGGAGAAACCTGGCAAGTTTGGGAGCAGACTGATGGTCTACATAGCCAAGTTCCAGACTAGCCAGGGTTGCAATGCAAGATACTGTCTTTTAAAAAAAAATCCAGAGGAAGAAAAAGAAACCTAAAGAAAAACCTTGACTCTAAACATTTCCCCAGCCTGAGGTAAACACCATCACTCTCCAGTTGTACCAAGCAGGTACCAGTGTTTTTGTACTTCAGGACATGATAGTTTATACTTGTCATCACAGCACCTGGCAAGCAGAGCAGGGTGGATCAGGAGTTCAAGGTCAATGTGTAACACCTGAGACAAGCAAAGGTACTGGGGATGTGGCTCGGTGGCAGAGTGTTTGCCAAGCATACACAGGTCCTAGGTCCAATCCTCAGTACCCACAAAAACAAACAAAAAGAATTCCTTTGAGTTTCTTCTAATGGTCCCCAGCTTTCTCCATCCCTTTCTTTAATCCCTAGGCACAGCAGAAACTAAAATCGGACATCTATAGCTAGGGAAACAGTCCAGAGAGAAAAATTAACTAATTAAAACGGCAGATCACCCCTTCTCCTTAGAAGACAACATAACTTCAGGAAATGCTGACTGGGGAAGACAGTAGACTTTTGATTGAAATGTTGATTAATCTTTTAACCTAATGAGTTAACAGTTGAAAACTAATATGATATAAGGTTTTCTACTTCAGGCAGAAGATGTGGCTTAGCAATTAAGAGAGCATATTGGTTTTTCTAGGGAACTTCAGTTCAGGTCCCAGCACCCACACAAGGTGAGTTATACACCTCTAAGTCCAGCACCAGGAATCTGAGACCCTCTTGCAGCCTCTGTAGGGAAACCAACACACTCGCAACAGACACACACAGATGTACGTGCACACACAACTTTATTCTGAACGATCTTCTATTAACTGAAATTGATTAGAAAAGCCATAGGACCTGCTAGAGTCATTCAGGAGAGACTGATCTCCCTCAGGGAAGAAACCGAGAAGGATATGCTGAGAAAAGAAAATAATATAAAAGAGAAGAAATGAAATGAAAAGAGAAAAGAAAAGGACTTTTACTATTATATTCCTGAGCCTTATTCAGAATGCAAGAATACAAGTGCTCTACCAAAGAGAGAACCAAAACAGGTGAGGCAGCTGAGTGATGAAAGAGACAGGAGTGCAGAAAGTTAGCTAAATAATAGAATTTCAAATAACACCTCACAGGACAAGAATGGAGGGATAGGATGGTGTGGTGGTTTGAATGAGAAAGATCTCAATTGGATTGTATGTTTAGATGCTTGGGCCCCAGTTAGAGGAACTGTTTGGGAAGGATTGGAGGTGTGGCCTTGTTGGAATACCTATAGACTTGTTGGAAAAGGTGTGTCACTGGGAGTGGGTTCTGAAATTTGAGAAACCAATGCCAGGTGCAGTATCTATCTATCTATCTATCTATCTATCTATCTATCTATCTATCTATCTATCTATCTATCTCTGCCTGCAGATCAAGATATAAGCTCTCAGTCCAATGCCTGTCTGTCTACCTGTCACTATGCTTCCTGTTTTGATGATAATGTACTAACCCTCTGAAACTGTAAGCAAGCTCCCAATTAAATGATTTATTTTATGGTAATTGCCTTGGTCATGGTGTCTCTTCACAGCAACTGAACAGTGACTAGAACAGGTGGAAAAGAGAAAAGATTTAGGTAGGGATGACCCACTTTAAGAGTGGCAATGAAAGGAAACGGCGAGTAAAAAACTGAAGATTAGCAGCTACTGCTAAAAACACCTAAAACTGATTGCAAAATTTGGCTCCCAGCACTCGGGAGGCAGAGGCAGGCAGATCTCTGTGAGTTCGAGACCAGCCTGGTCTACAAGAGCTAGTTCCAGGACAGGCTCCAAAACCACAGAGAAACCCTGTCTCGAAAAACCAAAAAAAAAAAAAAAAAAAAAAAAAATTGGCAAGATGTACTACACTATTAGCAATCAGAGAAAACTAAAACAACTAAAACTGTAATAAGTGGCCGGCTGTTCAAGGAAGCTGATTCCTTCCCCCTCACCTTCATGAAGGAAATCATGTGTTGGCTTATATCCTGACATATGTTCCTTATCTTGGTGCAGTTTTGAATTAAATACTTCACAGCCATAAGGAAGTCACCAAGGTTCATAAGGAGGCAAGTATAAAATTTTTTAATCATTAATAATTGCAAGAATTAGAAGCACCATATCCATCAACAGGGGAATAAATAAGTAAGCCAAAGAATGTCCATACGATGAAACGGCAAGTAACAGAGTTAATAAATGGAAGGGTAAATCTCACAAAAATAATTTTAAGAAACCAAAATAACTAATTCTAGCACTCTGGAAACTGGAACAGAACTGTCATAAACTTGAGGCCAGCCTGGGCTACAGAGTAACACTCTGCTTCAAAGGCAAAAACAAACAACAGATTTCAGGATACATATGGAATAAAGCCAGTTCCATAAAGCTTCAAAATGTAGACAGTAGGGGGCTGGAGACTTGACTCAGCAGTAAAGAGAGCTTGCTGCTCTTCCAGGGGACCCAGGTTCAATTCCCAGCACCCACATGGTGGCTCCCAACTGTCTGTACTCCAATTCCAACAATCGGACACACGCACACAGACCAACATACAGGCAAAACACCAATGCACACAAAAGAAAAGAGAGTTTTAAAAAAATATAGACAACACTGGTATAGGTAATTTAGGAATGTGCATAAACATAGTAAGCTTTTCCCTTAGTTTTTGGGACAGTCTCCTGTATTCCAGGTGGGCTGTAAATGCACAATGTGACTCAGACTGACTTTGAACTCCTGATCCTCCTGCCTCTGCCTCGAGGCTTAATCATAGGCATGAGTCACTCTACTTGAAGAGTAAAATATTTTTAAATGCTAATGAGTAAGGAAAGACTGAATTCAAAAAGGTGAGAACCTCTAAGGTAGTAGAAGGGAAATTAATATAAGCTTCTTAGTTTCTAAACTATTAAATTATATATTAAAAATGAATAAAAAAAATTTTTAGAGACAGCATCTCATACAGTAGCCCAGGGTGTTTGACAATTCACTGTGCCGTCCAGGTTGGTCTTTAGCTTGTGATAACTTTCTTGCCCTGGCCTCCCAAGGGTTGATATTACAGCCAGGCATGAGGCACTCAATTTGGATCTAAACGTAAGAATTATAAAATATGCCCAGGGAATGGGAAGAAAAAATAGCCAAAATGGAAAAATGGAACAGAAGAATGTAACTTCAGTTAAGGCTTTTCAGTTTCCTAGCACTGGACAACAAAGGACGGTAATTTTATCAGAGCTGGAGATCTAAGACAAAACAGCTGCAACTTTCTTGGAAGTAGATTAGTCAGGAGGCGGAAGGAAGGGATGGCGAGGTGGGATAAGTTCTGTCCATCCTGTCCCCCCAGCTGTGATTCACTCTGCCTCGGCCCCTCCGCCGCTTGGTTTCCAGAAAGGAAGGTGTGTTAGTGTGCAGGCAGCTTGAGTGTGTGTGTGTAGTTTTACGTGTAAGCGAAAGCTTGAAGGGCCATGGATTCTGGCTCAGCGGGAGAGCACGCACCTAGGATGAAGGAGACCCTGGATTCAATTCTCAAGCATGACAAAAACCAACCAACCAACCAACCAACCAACCAAAAAAAAAAAAAAAAGCCCGTAATGTTCACATTGTTACATGGTCTAGATGCCAATTCCCTCAGTCCCAACAATAAAGTTATATCCTATGACAACCTTATTTTTCTTTGAGAAACACTTGTGAATTTATTTATTTGTGACAATTTTATTAGTTGCATCATCATTACACGTTCTTTTATCAATTACAGTGCCGTCACATGTTCTTTTGTAAGACTGTTTCCTAACTCTGAATGTCATAATAAAAACAATTTTTAGACTTATTTTATATGTCTTTATAAGAAATCAAGATACTAAAATTTAGGCAGTGTTCTGTGCTGACTCAGAAATGCCCCCATAGGCTGCTGGAACACCTGGCCCCCAGCTGGTGGCATTTTGGGAGCTTGTAGAACCTTTATGTCAGGGAGCACGGCTACTGAAAATGGGTCACTGCAGGCAGGTCTTTGAGGGTTCCAATACAGCCCTTCTTCCAGGCCCCTCTGCTTCCTAACCTGAGATGAGAGGAGGGTCCTGTGACAGGCCTTGTTTTGGGGCCACCAACCAGTTCTCAAATCATAAGACAAAGACTTTGTCTTCATTTTAAGTGCTTGGCCTTAGCTTAACTCTTGTTTTCTGCTTTTGTTTTTGTTTTGTTTTGTTTGGGGGGGGTTATGTTTCAAGACAGGGTTTCTCTGTGTAGCCCTAGCTGTCCTGGAGCTAGCTCTTGTAGACCAGGCTGGCCTTGAACTCAAAGAGACCCACCTACCTCTGTCTTCCCAGTGCAGGGGGGGGGATTAAAGGCATGAGCCACCACCTCCCGGCCTTGGCTCTTATTTTAATCTGTTTCTCTTCATCTATGTTCTCCCTCTTTTTTCTCTCTTCTCATCTTCCTTGATCTAGATTCCTCCTCCTACTTACTATCTCTGTTCATCAGTCTCAGCTATCCCTCCTCTGCCTAGCTATTGGCGATTCAGCATTTTATTAGACCAATCACATGCCTTAGGCAGGCAAAGCAACACATCTTTACATCATTAAACAAATGCAGCATTAACAAATGTAGCACGCCTCTACACAGCTGAAGTAGTATTCCACAGCAGGGTCCACCATGAGCTCCCGCCTCTTTGAGCAATGTCCCAGCTGTGAGCCAAAATAAATCTTTCTTCCCTTAAACTGCTTCTGTCAGGTTCCCCTCCCCCACCATGACAAGAAAACTAAGAGGATTAAGGGCTAGAAATGTTTAGATGTACATTTTTAGATGTGCATTTCTGTAATAATATACTAGGTGTTTTTGGTGAAGAGAAAAAGAAGGGGGAAAAAAGACCAATAGGTGAATCTACTCTAAAGTAAGGCACTGCCATAGCGGGGATTACATGTTACTTACAACAGTTTTTCAGAGAGTGAGACAAGTGAATTTGAAGCCAGCCTGGGCAACATAGTGATAATGGGGGGGGGGGGAGGTTGGCTAAGTAGGAGGATAGAAGGAGGGAAGGTAGAAGAGAAGGAAGGGAGAGGGGGCATCATTCTAAACAAAGAGAAACACATTGCAGAAATTGAAGGCGTTTGTGAGTTGAATGGTATTTTTCACATGCTTTATAGGTTTAAGTTTTATTTTATGTGTATAGGTGTTTTGCTTGCTTGAATGTCTGTGCATCTAAGGGTGTGCCTGGTACCCAGGAGACCATAAGAAGGCCTTGAGTCCCCTGAAACTAGAGTTACAAGCAGTTGGAGCTTCCATGTGGGCATTAAGAATCAAATTAGGTTCTCTGGAAAAACAAATGCTCTTAACTGCTGAACCATCTCTCCAACCCCACCCCCGGATGATATTTGATTCCATATGCTCCTCTATAACCTTACGTTGATATTCCTCCCTTACACATCAGGTCGGCACCTCTTCCTATGAAACTTGCAGAGACCTTCGCATGAAGTTCAAATGGTAGAACACAGCAGAAACGATGCAAGTTGACATCAGAAGTTAAATATTTAAAACAAACAAACAAACAAACAAACAATACAAATTCTGCTTGTGCTTTCTCAAACACACACACTTTCAGGAACACATCACTGACGTGATGAAGTTGAAGCTCATACTGAGAGCACTTGAGAGACAGAAGACCCAGGCTCCAGATCCTTAGTACTGAGCTCTTTCCAGCACTAATCACTACATATAAGATGGACCGGTGACTCTAATGGTACCAGGCCCTAGCAATGCTGGAATTTCCCATAGTGACCATCACACAACTTTGGACTCTGACAGGTCTAATATCTGCAGGCTCCATTGGTAGGTCAGATACCTAGCAAACAGTTGATATTGCTGCTTAGGTCCAAAGACAATCAGCTGGCAGAATCCTTCTGCTGTTTTCTCTTGAAACCTTCAACTGATTGGGTGAGCCTGGTCCAATTAAAGGGTGACCTACTTTACTCCAAGTCTACTAATTTAAATCATTTTTGTTATCATTATTAATTATTAGTTTATTGTGTGTATGACAGAGTTCATATATCCTAGGTTGTGTGACATAGTTCATATATCCCAGGTTGGCCTCGAACACCCTATCTAGCCTGGAAGCCTTCTGTAGTTCTAAATGGTCTCAAACTTAACAACTATTCTCCAGTCTCAGCCACCTGAGAGCATGGATTCATATATGCATGTGTACGTATATATGTCTCAGAGTTTAATTAGCATTGCTTTGCATGTGTATGAGGTTATTTGTTAGCTCACAGGCGACTTACTAGTGGTTACTACACTCCCCTTCCCCAAGCAGCCATTAACTATCAACAACTCCTCAGCTAGAGGTGACAGGGGCCTTCTGTGTGTCTCTCCAGACCATGCTGGCATGTTGGTAGACTCAGTCTTGAACAACTTTTAGCTTTTAATTTTTAGTTTTAGTCTAAGCTACTTTTAGTTCACTAGCCATGTCATGTGCAGAAGACAGCATTTCACAGCATGCTCCCCCACCTTCCAGCTCATTCTTTGGACTCCCTTTCTGTGATGTCCTCTGACAGGGATGATGTAGATGTCCTGTTTAGGGCTGAGCACTCATCAGTCACCTATTATTGGTACTTTGACCATTTTAAAGTCTTTGTGTAAACCCTGCCCACTACAAAAATAAGCTCTGACCAAAGCTGAATGCAGCACTAATCTATGGGTATAATCATAAATATTTAGAAGGCAGTTTCACAACTTGTCCATTGACAAAACAACAGTGAGTAGAGTTCTCACTAGGGGTTATGAATTCTTTGGCTGTGCAATTTTGACCAGATTCACAGCATGAATTCCTTCTCATGTAATAGACCTGAAATCCAATTTTTAAAAAGGGCTTGGTTACCTCCATAACATTCATGCCACTATTTCACCAGTGGGCATATCTTGATGGGTATTGTAGGATGCAGTGTCCTCTTCTGGGCAAAATCATCGATGACCACCACCCTTCCTCTGCCTCCATAGTACTTTCCAGCGCTAAGAAAGCTACTCAGCAGGAAGGAAGTTTCCAGGTAATTCCAGCTTGATTTTCTTACGTCCTAAAAGCAAAGTGCTTAGTATTTTCAGCAATAGGGTCTTACTGTTTAGTTCTGTTGGGCAACCAAGAGCCGCGGCAATAGCCTGTATTGTTTTGGAGGTGTCTTATCAACAACTAATAGAGAGGTATCTAATGCCTGACACTGAATTCTCATTTAATAACCATTTAATTTAATGACTTCCAGGAGCCAAATTATTGACCCACCCAGGGTGCCTCTATGTAACCTCCTTTTTAAAAGAAATTTACTGGGTTACTATAGTCAGTTTTCATAAGACTTTCCTTACTCCTATCCTATCCCTGTTTAAATCTCTTGCCTTTGATTTTGAGAGAGTCTCACTCTGTAGTACTGGCTATTCTGAAACTCGGTATATAGACTTAACTGGCCTCAGACTATATTGCAGCAACACTCCTGTCTTTACCTTTACTGGAATTATAGACATGACTTGCCAAGACCTATTATAATAGCAATCTCATCTAAAACAAAATACATTTATAGAAACATCCAGGCTGGTGTTTGGACAAATAAGGGGTACTATGGTCTAGTCAAATTTATTAGAACATATGATTAAACATCATACCAGCCTTTTCTCTCTTTCCTTCTTTCTTTCTTCCCTTCTTTCTTTCTTTCTTTCTTTTCCTTTCTTTCTTTTTTTGAGGCGGGGTCTTACTGTGTAATTCTAGCTGTCCTCAAACTTGTAGATGAGACTGGCCTTAAACTTGCAGAGAGATCTGCCTGCCTCTGCCTCCCATGAGGGATAAAAGGCATCATTACCACAATGAGTATATCAATGCCAGCTTTAAGGCACCCTGGCTATTACCAACTGGATCAGAGACAAATGCCCTACCACATTCTGTTCCAAACTGTAGATGTTTGAGCAAATTGAATTGTGATTGTAACTCTGTAAGTTTTAGGATGACTTGTGCAGCCTGGAGCAGATGAACCTCTTGTTTCGTGGACTCTTATTTTCACATCTGCTTTAGGCAGCGGTGATCTTCAAACATAACAACCAGTAAGGGTGGAGGTCACTGAGAATGGAGCATGGTCAGAGGCTGCCCTGTTGGGCTGTGTGTAAAATTGCCAGATTTGGGGAACCAGAGAGCCCTTTAAAGGACAATAGGTATTTACCCACCAGCATGCAGCCACGTTAGTAGTCAACCAAAGCAGTGCAGAATAATGGATACTGTTGAAGGTAAGCGCGATAGCCCGTCGTCGTTTTCCAGTGGGCTTTGACCCATTTGTTTCATCCACCTCACAATGGCAGCAACTTGCCTTTGGTAAGGGCACAATGGAGTGGGGAGGTATAGGTGGAGGGGAGGGAGAAGGGGAAGGAGGAGGGGAGAGAGTGGGAACTGGGATTGGTATGTAAAAGGAAATAAAAGATAGTTTGCTTTCTTTTTAAAAAATTTTTTTTAAAAAAGAACACAATGGACAAACTGAATCTGTTTTTCACCGGACAGGCCTCTAGGTTTATGCCTTTACAAACAAGATGGCACTGGCCTCATGGTGGATGCTACCCAGTCCTGGGCTGTGGCTTGGCTCAGAAGATGGCATTGGTGGCCTCATGGTGGATGCTACCCAGTCCTGGGCTGTGGCTTGGCTCAGAGGAGTGGTCTCGAGATTTTTGAAACTCCACTGGAGCACACACACGCGCGCGCGCGCGCGCGCGCGCGCGCGCGCGCGCGCGCGCGATGTGTGTGATCAGATCTTACTTCTGATCAGATAACTCAAAACAAGATCACAGCAGAGAATGGAACTTAAGTTCTTCGAGGTCTCAACTACGCACAGTTATTGATTAAGGATACCAGTTAGGCCAGTGTATAAGTCACAGAAAACGAGAAAGAACACAAATAAGTTGTTTTCATCTGTGGCTCAGAATCTTGTGTTTCTTTTTTGGTTTGGTTTTTGAGACAGGATCTCACTATGTAGTCCTGACTGACCTGAAAATTACTAAGAAGGTTGGCCTTGAATTCACAGATCCACCTGCCTCTGTTCCTCTGAGACTGAATACTGGCTCTGGTACTTCTTTTAAAAAGTATTTATTGGGGCTGGAGAGATGGCTCAGTGGTTAAGAGCATTGCGTGCTCTTCCAAAGGACCCGAGTTCGATTCCCAGCAACTACATGGTGGCTCACAATCATCTGTAATGAGGTCTGGTGTCCTCTTCTGGCCTACAAACATATATGCAAACAGAATAGTGTGTCCATAATAAATAAATAAATATTAAAAAAAGAAGTCTAAAAAGTATTTATTTAGGGCTAGAGAGATGGCTCAGTGGTTAAGAGCATTGCCTGCTTTTCCAAAGGTCCTGAGTTCAATTCCCAGCAACCACATGGTGGCTCATCTGTAATGAGACTTGGTGCCCTCTTCTGGCCTGCAGGCAGACATGCAGGCAGAACACTGTATACATAATAAATAAATTAATTTTTTAAAAAAGTATTTATTTAAGGCTCAGTGGTTAAGAGCACTGGCTGCTCTTCCAGAGGACCTGGGTTCGATTCTCAGTATTTAGGTGGCAGCTCACAACTGTCTAATTCCAGTTCCAGGTCATCTGACCCCTCCTTCTGGCCTCCATAGGTACCAGATATGCATGCAGGTGCTCACATATACATATGAAATAAAATAATTCACTTTAAAAATACCTATTTCACTTTATGCGTTTGTGTATTTTGTCTGTACTGTGTATGTGCCTGGTTCCCCATAGAGGTCAGAAGAGAGAGCTGGGATCCCTTGGGACTGGAATTACAGAGTGTTCTAAGTGGCTATGTGGATGCTGGGAACTGAACTGGGTCCTCTGTAAAATGAACAAGTATTTTTTTTAAGATTTGTTTATTATGTATACAGTATTCTCAGTACTCTGCCTGCAGGCCAGAAGAGGGCACCAGATCTCATTACAGATGGTTGTGAGCCACCGTGTGGTTGCTGAAAATTAAACTCAGGACCTTTGGAAGAACAGGCAGTGCTCTTAACCACTGAGCCATCTCTCCAGCCCCATGAGCAAGTATTTTTAACTTCTGAATCATCTCTTTAGCCCCAACCCTATTCACCTTAAATGTGAAGTTATTTAATCTTTACAGCAAGCCATAGACAAGAAGAGAACAAATTCTGTTTAAACAGGGTTTATTACAATTTTATTTATTGATTTATCTTAAAAAAATAATTAGGGTCTCAAGATAGTCCAACTCGCCTTGAACTTAATGTGTCTGGGAACTGGCCTTAGATTCTTGATTGAGCCTCCTGTTTCGACTTCCCAAGTGCTATGACTATAGCTCTGTGAATTTCTTAAGATCATAAAATATTCCTGCTTCACATAAGTTATAAACACAATTACTTTATAATGAGTATATTGATTTTGTCCCATTTAATTAAGCATGAGATATTTGTGATTAAAAGACAGCAGGACTGATTAGGGTTTGAAACTCTCATATTTGAGTAGCGGGGCCTTATGGGTCTTACCTACTACATCCAGATCTACACCTTCTACTCATGCCGGCTGGCCGGATGGCTCTCGAACCAGGCATTTTACCTGTGTGGATCTTGTGCTGACAAGAATTCTGGCTTTAGCCGGGCGATGGTGGCGCATGCCTTTAATCCCAGCACTTGGGAGGCAGAGGCAGGCAGATCTCTGTGAGTTTGAGACCAGCCTGGTCTACAGAGCAAGTTCCAGGACAGGCTCCAAAGCCACAGAGAAACCCTGTCTCGAGAAAAAAAAAAACAAAAAACAAAAAAAAACACAGAATTCTGGCTTTAAGGATCAATCTTCCTCTCTCCCCCCTCCCTCCCTCCCTCTCTCTTTCTCTCTCTCTCAACTACATGTCTTGAAATTTGGGAGACAAAAAGCTTAAATCAGTAGAAGCCTTATGTTTTCTTCCACTGCCTAATGTGAGGTGTTGGTTTATAGTAGGCTCTAGGAAGTATGAAGCCGTATTGTGTAAAGCTCTCTCTCTCTCTCTCTCTCTCTCTCTCTCTCTCTCTCTCTCTCTCTCTCTCTCTCTCTCNCTCTCTCTCTCTCTCTCTCTCTCTCTCTCTCTCTCTCTCTCTCTCTCTCTCACACACACACACACACACACACACACACACACACCACACACACACACACATATACTTAGAAAAGGAAAGATACTCTCCACAAACTTCTTGTCTTTTTTTTCTTTGTGGTGCTGAGGATTGAACCCAGGGCCTTGTGCAAAGCAGCCAAGCCTTCTAGTACTGAACTACACCCCCACCCCCACAAACTTAACTCTTCATAATCAAAACTAAAGCAGAAGCTGTTAACACAGCCCTGTGAATTTACCTGCCAACTAAATGATAATTTATAGTACGGGTAGGTGGATTAATTCATTCCAGCAGTGTAGTGTCGGGGGGGGGGGGGGGGGGGGGGAAGCAGCTGGAAACCCAAGGCAGGAAGAAATCCATTCTGTGAGTGTCTCACTGTGAGGACTAAAGGGGCTTTTGACTATGGAATTATCTGGAACATTGCTTCAAATCCACACTTCACTTGTTCCTAATCCTCCTTTAAGATGAGCCTTCTTGGCAAACAGCCAGGGTATAGAGGCAGTTTCTTCTTCCTGATTTTTCTCTCTGGTAAGGTCAAAGGCAAAATAGGACAGAGTACACTTAGCCTTCTTGTTGGTAGGTTTTTGTTCGTTTGCTTTTAGAATCTTTAGAACCATTGGTTTCTTATAATAATTGCCAGACAATAGAAACAATGGGTGCCTCCTAAAAATGTAGTTTAAATGAAGCATTGTTGAGGGTTTTTTTTTTAAAGGTTACTTTAGTTTGTCTCTAGTTTGACAATGATAGGAATAAAAATTAATCTATGAATATGTATAAGTACATGCAAAAGGTGAGCTATGGGGATCAGATTTAAGAGTGAGAACAGTTTAGATTATTTTACTATGATTTGCTTCCATTCACAAATTCCTCAAGATTTATAAATAAGACAATCAATGTATTTAAAAACAAGTATCAAATATATTTTTCTCAAATTAATTAAGAACAAAAGTACTTTTGAAATGTGTGCTTTTGAGATGCTTTTAAGCCTCGGAAGAATTTCCTACATTAAATTGCCACAGACCTTCAGAGACAGGTTTCTTTCTATGTTGAAAGTCTTATTTGGTCTTTTTTCTTTTGGGGTTCCCTTTAAGTAGAGTGTCTGCCAGACACGCTAATCTCCTTAATAATATTAAGGGAACCCCCTTTTTTCTTAGATTACTCTTAAAATGAAGGGTGTCCACAGAGTAGCTTTCACTTTAATGCTGACTTATGATCTCATAATGCCAATGAAATATACTGGGGATATCAGAAGGCAGCTACTAGCAAAGCTAAACATGGTGAGAGGGGCTTTGTGAGACCCAACAGGTTGCCCTTCGCAGTGAGTGAGCTAGTCTATTTACTGGGCAGTGGAAAGTTTTAAACTTTTGACAGAAGATTTTCTGCATCCTTCCTAAAAATAGAAAAAAAGCAGCTGGGTGCTTTCCCTTGCTGAAGACGGGCAAGCTTTAAGGAGGCTTATCAGCCACTAAAACACTCCTGGAATCTCAGGACTAGATGATCTCCACCTGTTGAACAAGAAATAGGAACGTGTGAGCACTTGGTTACAAATCCAACTGCATCAAACGGAATGCTTACAAAATACAAGAGGAGGGGACAAAAACCAGCTGTAAATAAGAGTGGTGGAGAAGAGATGGCTGGTTATAGAAATATAAGTGGCTGCATAGATCATTAATTGAAATAAAATCTTTGCGCAGCTGCTGCCTGGCCGCCCTGAAGTTAGCAGCCTCAGCTAGCCACAAGCTCCTGCTGCCACGCTGCTCTCTCTTCTCACAAGCCCAAAACACGGAGCAAGTAAACCATGAACTGAAGCCTCTGGAACTGTGAACCCAGGTAATCTTCTCTCCAAACTCCAAAGTCGCGAGGCCCGCACCCCTTTAGTCCCAGCCCAAGCCACCCAGAACTATATAGTGAGACTCTGTTTCAAAAACAAAACAAACCACAAAATAAAGAAGCACAACAAAACAAGAGGGGCTGAGAGATGATTCGGTGATTAGGAGCATTTGTTGTTCTTGCAGAGGACCTGAGTTTGACTCACAGCATACTCAGCTGGGTGACTCACAGCTTCAGGAGAATCCAACATCCTTTTCTGGTCCTCAGGCACCTGAATTTGTACACATGCATACGCACGCACACACCTCAATGACAAAGTCCTATTTATTTATTTTAATTGTTCTGAGTGTTATTTATTTTGTTTTAAATTTTTATGGATATGGGTGTTGTGCCTACTTTTATGCGCACCGTTTTGCGCCTGGTTCCTGCAGAGGCCAGAAGAGGGCATCGGAGGCCTTGGAACTGGAGTTACATCTGTAACTCAAACTCGGGCCCTATGGAAGAGCAGATAGTGCTCTTAACCACTGAGCCATCACTTCAGATACATCCCCACATACACATACATTAAAAAGTAAAAATAAATCTCAAAAAACCCAACTTGTACAAAGTAAGCATATTATTCAGACATATGCTAATAAATATGTATGTGCGTATATGTTCTTTATCTTTTAAAATAATTTTTATTTTATGTGCCTTTGTATTTCGCCTGCATGCATGTCTGTGCAAGGGTGTCAGATCTTGGAATTACAGTTGTGAGCTGCCATATGGGTGCTGGGAATTGAACCCGGGTGCTCTGGAAGAGCAGTCAGTGTTCTTAACCACTGAGCCATCTCTCAGGTGTCCTCCCCCTCCTTTTTAAATAATTTTTAAAAATCTTTTTCAGACAGGTTTTCACGTACTCCATGGTAACCTCAAACTTACTCAAACTTACAAGGGGATGACCTTGAACCCCTGATCCTCCTCCTCCTGCTTTCCCGGTGCTGAGATGAGTGGTGTGTGCTACTACACCCAGCTTCAAATTTGCAGCAAGTGCTTTCTCGTTTTTACTGCTGCCTATGTAAATGGTTATGACTGATATTTCTGCAGCATTGTCTGGTTTGATTATCATGAATTTTCAATCATGAGATGTATCATGGTTATCTCTACCTCAGAGATGAGGAACCTGGAACTTGGAAAAGTGAGATGCTTGATGTTTTGAGGTTGGCTCATGGCAGAACCCACCAGAACCTCTGACTTCAAGATCCACACTTGTGCCTGCTCTGTTCTACCACGAAGCTGGGCAAAGCCGAGTGTCTCCTTAAGAAGAACCTGGCATGTGCATTCCGATGCTTTGTCTGCACAAAAAGCACAGCTAAGTAAGAGAGAGTCCTGTTTACTGATGGCCCCTGTGGCCACAGTTTCACAGCCCACAGAGGAGAGAAGGGAAAGGTACACAGACCTTCCCAGGTTCTGTACCACTCTCAGCCAGGAGTTAACTGCATCTCCTTGCAGTATCTTGAGTTCTGAGCTGAAATCAAAATGAAAGAGAAAGATATATTTCTATTTTGAAATTTAGTTGGAGCTTACAGGCTATTATTACAAAACTTATTTTTGTTCTGTGATTCTAGTGTGCTTTTAGCACAAGAATTTGTCATTGCTAGAATATAAACAATTTATATGTCTCTGCTTTTTGTCAGAAATAGTAAAGGCAACTGTATGCTAGTGAGTTTTTGTTCATAAAACAGATTATAAAAGGTTTATAGTAGCCAGGCATAATGGTACATACCTTTATTTCCAGCCCTCAGGGTCAGAGACAAGTGGCTCAAGTCCAGCCTGGTCCACATAGCAAGTTCCATGTCAGCCAGGATGACAAAATGAGAATTTATCTCAAAGAAAAAAATTATAAGAGATGAGTACAAAAGTTTGAATAGTATTTTTTTTTAAGATTTATTTATTTATTAGGTATACAGTATTCTCAGTACTCTGCTTGCAGGCCAGAAGAGGGCACCAGATCTCATTACAGATGGTTGTGAGCCATCATGTGGTTGCTGGGAATTGAACTCAGGACCTTTGGAAGAGCAGGCGGTGCTCTTAACCACTGAGCCATCTCTCCAGCCCCTGAATAGTATTTTTAAATCAAAAATTCTCTTTATTTTTATTTTATGCATATGGGTGTTTTGCTTACATATATGTGGGCAAAGCCCTTGAAGAAGAAGAGGACATCAGATCCCCTGGGACGGCAGTCGTGGGTAGTTGTGAGTCATCGTGTCGGGGCTGGGAACCAAACCTTTGAAACAGCCCCTAATGCACGACTGCTTCATAAAATTTTGTCATTTTCCCCATGGAAGTAGTATATAAAATGCTAGCTGATGTCTTCTAATTTTTGGTTTTCTGAGACAGAGATCCTCTGGGACAGTTCTGACTATCCTGGAACCTTACTTCCTCTCCATATGTTCCCATACAGATTGAAGTATTTTCAGGGCCAAATTTGAGTTAGGAGGTCATAAAAGGCACACAGTAATTCCTGGACTTCTCTGTTTTGAGCCTTCCCTGTCCCCAAAATAATGCATGACATGCACCCAACGGTAGCTATGGCTGGCAACACAGCTGATGCACTTTCTTTTTTTCTTTTTTGGTTCTAGCTCTTGTAAACCAGGCTGGTCTCAAACTCACAGAGATCCACCTGCCTCTTGATGCAATTTCTTTTCTTTTTCTTTTTTTTTTTTTTAAGTTCACGTCAGACGGGTAATGTGCCCAGGTTGTAACAAGGTTTAATGGGCAGCACATATCATGCACTAGCGTGAAACCCCAATCATCACGCTTATGAACCAGGAAAGGATCTTGATGCAATTTCTTGATGATCCTATGATTAAACTGCTGAAATCGGTTTTACTAAGTAACCTAAAACTAATGCGAATAC
Source organism: Alexandromys fortis (assembly GCF_014885135.2). Taxonomy (NCBI): domain Eukaryota; kingdom Metazoa; phylum Chordata; class Mammalia; order Rodentia; family Cricetidae; genus Alexandromys; species Alexandromys fortis. The sequence continues at coordinate 13,050,208 of NW_026067905.1, read as the reverse complement.
TTTTCTGAGTCCAGGACAAAATTTTTTTAAAAAGTCCCCTCTTGCATTTCTGTCACAAAAAAGAAAAAAAATCCCACAATTTACAACAAAAGTATTTTATTGAATTGTTTGCAGAAAGTAATAAACTGTTTTGAAAGTACATTGCAAAAGAAGGTATGCCAATTCATATCTGGTGGGGTTTAGAAAGCTGAGCCAGTGATTGAAATAGAAATGTAGATTAGATTCCTGAAAGTCTGGGCTCACTGCTGACACACTGAATATACCTCGGCCAGTCACTGGATCTCTCCCTATCTCAGCTTCTCCGCCTATAAAACAGGGGTAATAATGCTTGCTGCTAGATAAGTCAGCAGAACACTTGGAGAACTTCGGACGGAAGGCACCAGAAGTGTTTTGCTATCTGCACCATGACCTCATACTGTCTGAGGAGTGGTTCTAATATTCTAATACCTTATTGTCAAATATCTCTTCACCTTGCTTTCTGCCTTATTCGTTTCTAGGTATACTTCCTCCCTAGGTATTTTCTTTCTTTCTTTCTTTCTTTCTTTCTTTCTTTCTTTCTTTTTTTTTTTTTTTTTTTTTTTTTCGAGACAGGGTTTCTCTGTAGCTTTGGTGCCTGTCCCGGAACTAGCTCTTGTAGACCAGGCTGGCCTCGAACTCCCAGAGATCCGCCTGCCTCTGCCTCCCAAATGCTGGGATTAAAGAAGTGCACAACCAAACCTGGCTTCTTTTCAAAAAATTTTAATTAAAATTTATATGTATTTATTTCTATGATTATGTGTGGGGATGTGTGACCATGCCATACATGAGGTCAGAAATAACCCCCAGGGAGTAGATTCTCTCCTACCAGGTTATCTCTCTTGGTGGCAAGCACCTTGACCGGCTGAGCCAACACGCTGGCCCTATTCAGGTCTCTTTTCTAGAGAAAGGAGATGATAAGAAGGTGCAGGTTAGTTACGTGAAACTAAATCTAAACTTACCCCGATGGTTCAACTAACTAAAACTGTTGCCTCTTTGGGAAAACTGCAAAGGCTGTAAAGGTCAAAGGGCCATCTTGGGAGTAACAAGTTCACTAAAGAAAAAATATGTTGCTGATTCAGTAACAAAACTCAGAGGTAAAGTCAGAGATAAGCAGTTGGCTGTGTTTCTCAAGAGCAAAGCACTTCGCTCTCTTTGTATCTGTCAACAGGCTTATCTACACCTAATAAAAATATTTCAGAGGGGCACCTTTGGTCTTTGGAACCTGCCAGTTAATAACAGAAAACCTTATTTTATTTCTAAAGGGAAAGATTTCGTTGGCAATCTGCCAAATAAGATAGTGTGTGTGTGAGTGTGTGTATGTGTGTGAGTGTGTGTGAGAATGTGTTGTGTGTGTGAGTGTGAGAGAGTGTGTGTGTGAGAGTGTGTGTGAGTGTTGTGTGTGAGAGTGTGTGTGAGTGTGTTGTGTGTGTGAGTGTGTTGTGTGTGTGAGTGTGAGTGAGAATGTGTGTGAGTGTGTGAGAATGTGTGTGTGTATGTGTGTGTGAGTGTGTGAGAATGTGTATGTGTGTGTGTGAGAGTGTATGTGTGTGTATGAGTGTGTGTGTGTGAAGGCTGATCAAGGAGATGAGATTGCAGATGTGGCTCTGCTTCTTATGTGGGTTCTGGGATTCAAACCCTGGTCCTCATGCTTGCACTTCAGGTCCTTTACTGACTGAGCTATCTCCCAGCCCCAAAGATACCTTTTGTTTTTAAACAGCATTACACTACTCAAACACAGCTTGAAATGTCTATTGGACTGATCATGAACTACAAGAAATAAACACTCTCTTCAGTGGAAATAACACACAAAACGCTTTGGGCTTCACAGCAATTTCAACTATAATAACCTTTGACAATTTTGTAGAATCAGAGAGTAAACATCATCACTATGTTGATAAAATTCTTTCCCTGGCAGAGATGTAAATATCATCTGCCCCTCTTCCTAAGGCCCCTATGACAAACCAAGGTACCATTCCACCAGAATTTACCAGGGGAGCCAAGGAGTTTATTAGCCTTACTCACTGAGCCCTGGGCGCGCCGTTACCAGCAGTAGTGTAGGTGATGTTAAAGCAACCATACTGGCAAGTCTGCGCTCAGCAGAGTTTCCATAGCTATATACATGGAACCACCCCCAACCTTCCCCACCTATGTCCTCTAGATCCTCCCCCAAGGCTAAGAGGAATTAGAGCAGAATTACATACAACTAATTGAGAGGAGAGACTGGATACTCAGGTGAGGGTCCCCAATCCTCTCTAGGAAGGAAGCCATTCGGCCCAGCTGTGATGCTCTTTGGTCAACTAGTCCGGCAGAACTCCTGGTGGGAGTTTGCTCAGAGCATAGTCCTGTGCCAAAATGTAATGTACATTTAATTAGGAAATCGGAATCACAGTAGGACTTTCTCATTAGTTTTAGTTTTCTTGAAAAGCATTTTTTTATAAGATTTAGTTTTGTGTGTATGAGTGTTTTGCCTACCCGTGTACCACAGGCATTTGTGGTGACTGAGGAAGTGGTAAGCCTCTATGCGGGTGCTGTGAACTGAACCAAGGTTCTTGAGAGAACAGCAAGTGTTGGGGGCTGCAGACCCCTGGCCCCTTGACTTTGCCTGCCGGAGTGAACCTGTCTTGAAAAGCTTAAAAAAAAAAAAATCTCCAGCCTAGTTGCCCGTATCACATACCAACCTGTAGTGCCATGGGCACTACAAGCCAGTACTCATAACCACTGAGCCAACACTCAAGTTCCTAAGCTTTTAATTTTTAATATTTTTTTTAACATGAGTCTCTTTTAAATGTACCTTTAAAAAGAAAAAAGATTTATTAGTGTCCTGTCTGCATGTATCCCTGCCCACCAGAAGAGGGCACCAGATCTCATTACAGATGGTTGTGAGCCACCATGTGGTTGCTGGGAATTGAACTCAGGACCTTTGGAAGAGCAGGCAATGCTCTTAACCGCTGAGCCATTTCTCCAGCCCTAGCCCTGAACTCTTGAGTTCAAGCAATCCTCCCTCAGCCACTTGAGTGGCTACAATTATAAATGTGTACCAACCATTGTGGGGCACAATTACCACCATTAACTTATTAACAATTCCTGCTCCCTGCAGATGGCAGTGAGAGTCCACACTCACATGAGCACTGCGGGATAAATGAGAACACATCCCACCACTGGCTTTTCAGGGTTGTAAAGGTCTCTCAAGCTTTGATGAGTATAAAGGTCTTACACACACACACACACACACACACACACACACACACACACACACACAGCAGTAACAGGGAAGATTTCACTTAAGACTTACAACTGAGGTCTTAGAAGCAAAACTCAGCCAAATAATATGACTGCAAAAAGGGAGTCAGGAAGAGGATGTCTAAGAGTCTAAGAACATGCAGGATATGAGGCCAAATGTCCTGTCCGCAGTGTGCAGTCCAAGTTTTTCTTTACTCAGCTGAGACTATACTTCCCTTAAGACAAGAGCATCCTTAGCCACACAGGGCTATGGGTGGTCAGTAACATCTTCCTCGGGAAGAGACGACATGGACTCATTCATAAGAAGTTGCTTTGTGACCATGTTAAGGACAATTCAGCAGAATAACTTTATCATCTTCATCACCTTCATGAGAACTCCAGGTATACACAGCCAACATAAAGGGCACTTAAGATCACATGGGCTGGGCTGTGGTGGTGCTCACCTTTAATTCCAGCACTTGGGAGGCAGAGGCAGGCGGATCTCTGAGTTTGAGGCCAGCCTGGTCTACAGAGCTAGTTCCAGGACAACTTGGGCTGTTACACAGAGAAACCCTGTCTCGAAAAGCTAACGAAAACAAAACAAAACAAAAAAAAAAAATCACATGGGACTAGGTTTCAGCTTAGGCATTAATTGACATAAAATATACAAACTTTGATCTCTGTTGTCATTGAATGAAAATCAGCTTACTTTGAGAATTAGAAAATATAAAGAAAGTAATTGAAAGAAGGGAAGCAAATTTAGTTTTTAGAAAATGTAAAACTGGGGGCTGGAGAGATGGCTCAGCGGTTAAGAGCATTGCCTGCTCTTCCGAAGGTCCTGAGTTCAATTCCCAGCAACCACATGGTGGCTCACAACCATCTGGAATGAGGTCTGGTGCTCTCTTCTGGCCTGCAGGCATCACACAGACAGAATATTGTATACATAATAAATAAATATTTATAAAAAAAAAGGAAATGTAAAACTGATAATGTACTGTGAAATAAAGTCACAGTGCTCACTTTCCGGAGACCTGAATTTCCTCTATCCTGCTGATGCTTACTTCTCTTGAAAGGATCAGAAACACAACTGGAGAAAAGCGGAGTTAGAGCCATGTCTAAGCAACATGCAGATCTGTTTTCCTCGGCTGTGCAGGGGCAGCGAACCCACAGCCTCACGTGCTAGACAAGTGTTCTATCACTCCAGTCCTGGCTTTCTTAGGACACAGTGATGCTATTTAGCCCAGGCTGACCTCCAATGCCCAGGCAGTCACTTTCTCTTTACTTATTTACATAATAGGTGTTGACGACTGAACCCAGGGCCTTGGGCATGCTAGATAAGCGTGTAATGCCCCCGTCCTTTTAACAGGTATAATAAGGGTTAGTGAGATGGCTCAGCCAGTAAAGGAAGTTGCCACTAAGCCTAAACCTGAGTTAGAGCCCCAGAACCCACATGGTAAAAGAGAAATGACTCCCACAATGTATACTCAGTACATGACTACTGTGGCATGTGTATACTCACATAAAATAAATAAAATGTAAAAAATAATTGGAGATATTCTTCAGTACACATCCTCAGTGACTATGAAAATTGGTTTATGGGGGTATATGTATGTCAGAATATCTATAAAGCACCATAATATGTATATGTAGATATACAGTGAATATGTGATATAGAACGAGGGGTGACAGGAAATCTAAAAAGGTTCTTCAGGGAGGGAATTAATACATAAGAACCTGTTACAGAGACTCTGGGGAAATCTAGATACTAAAGCAAATCCACTTGAATGTTCAATCAAACTACATGGATGAAAACATCATTGTCACTATGTTTCTAAGCAATGTACTTGTTTGACATGAGCCTCTCTTAGCCAAGGTCATTAAAATTTGCAAAGAAAAGTTGAATTAAAAAATATGCTTGTAAGTCATTTAAGTTTATAATACAGACTACAAACTCAAAAAGTAAATTTATTTAAATTACTAAAATAGTTTTTAAAGTTATTTACACATTAGCTGCTACATTTTTTCCTGATAGATATAAGCAATATATCACTTCAAAATTATTTAAGTCAGTGGAACATTCAACAAAACACTTCTTTTTCCATATGATATGTATGTAAAAAATAAAGACTTTTCCAAACTTTTTAATAATTCTTTATAAAATAAACCTGATTGCCTGCCTTCTGACAGGAATGGATTATAATAAAGGTACAGTCCCCCTGATAAGAAGCTAGACTTCTTTCTCCCACCAACCATGAGACCCCAGGGGTAAAAGAAAGGTTGGCTAGTACTAAAAAGCAGAATTTTCATTTAGATGCCCATGGGCAAAAGAACTCAGATCTAGAATTATAAGAGTTGAAGACAAAAAAGCAGCTGACAGATGAGAAAGCCAAGTTTTAAAACCCTAAGATACTATAGCAGTGGAAACATATGTCCCACGTACTTCACGTGTGCAGTGGAAACATGTCTCATAGGCTCAACGTGTGCAGAAGAAACATATGTCCCGCAGGCTTCATGTGTGGTCAAAAAACCCTAAAATACTATAGCAGTGGAGACATGTCCTGCAGACTTCACGTGTGGACAGGTTCACTCCTTTGACTTGAGGCACTCAACAAAACCGATCATGTGCACATAATATTTTTGTATTTGTTATAAAGTTAAAAAAGTACACACGTACAAGCACAGAATGGCATCCTCTTCAACAGCCCAGCAGAGAACTGTTTACCAATTTTTGAAGTTGTCTTTGTGTGTGAGGGGGGTTGCTAAGACAGTATTTCAATCTGCAGCCTGTGCAGGCTGGTTTGAAACTCACTATAGTTAGTGATGGCCATGAATTCACAGCACCCCTCCTGCTTTAGCTTCCCAAGTGCTGGAATTACAGACAGGAGCCACCTGACTTTGAAATGCATTTCTACTGCCGAGGCATGATGTAGTTCAGTGGCAGAGTACTTGACCAGCACGGGTGGGTCTTAGGTTCAATCCCTGGTATTGGAAAAAGCAAAAAATTGAAAGAGTCCGAACCACCAAGTTGAGGATGTACTGGAAATTGTATTTCTTTAAGACAGAAACTGTCAGGTTAAACCAAAGAGACCTACCTTTAAAAATGGTACGTGTCAAATATGGATATAAACATGACAGACATGCTGTGGGAATACCCTTTTACTGGGGAGTGGGACTGGGATGGGGTCTGATATATACATTCCATATTGGCTTTAGATTCAAGATGCTACCACCTCATTTTGTTGAGCACTGAGATTACAGGCGTGTGGAATGCTGATTACTGAACCCAGGGTAACGAAGAAGCTGGGCAAACGCTCTACCACTGAGCTTAGCCTCACAACAAGAACTTTCTCTAGGTGGGGAAAAAGACAGAAGGATGAAGGGCAAACTGTAGCAGCTCACCAAGGTAACAGCCTAGGCACATCTAAGTAGCCCACTGCCCAGAGGCTTCCTTTTAAAGTAACATTTCATTTTGAAACCTCCCCCCCCCTTTTATTTAAAAACAAAACAAAAAACAAAGAAAAAACAACCCAGTGTCTCCTGTAGCCCAGGGTGGCAGAAAACTTACTCTGTGGATGAGGCTGGCCTTGAACCTCTGACCCTCCTGACTCTGCCCTGGGAAAGTGCTGAGATTACAGGCATGGCTCACCATTGCCCAGCTTACAGATATTTTTCCCCTTCCTTTTCCTTCTCCATTCAACAATTTCTCTTACCTTTCCACCTCCCAAGCCCTCTTCATCCCCTCTCTAAAGCCAGTGGGGGGGGGGCACTAAACTGCACACCCAGATGACTTTTGTCTTTTATAGGTAAAAGCTAAGGATCACACACTTAAAAATGGTATAAATGGAAAAGTAATGGGGGAAACCCACAGCTACAATTAGAAAGCTGTCAGACTAAAAGGGCCACAAACAAACAAAAAAATCCAGAGTTAAAAAGAATGCTGATTCTTTGAGAAAGGCACCTAGTCCTTCTCATAGGTCACAGCACAGCAAGAATGATTTGGGCACAACCAAGGCAGGTCCATGGGGAATTGCATCGACTTTAGCCCATGCTAAATACCCTTAACATAGTTATTAGAGAAACGATTCTCTCAAATCACAGATAATCAGGCTGCACAAACGATTTAGGTATTCCACTTTTATGTATGAACTTAATTTCCTTTAAAAAGAAACCAGTTTTCAAAAACTGCTCCAGACTCCGTCTCTAGTTAGAAAGTCTGAAAACTGCCCAGACCTCGAGACGTGATTTCCGCTTCCCCCTCACAGGCAGCTGCCCCCTTTCAAGGCATTTTCGGGCTGCACGGGCAGCACCAGGTGAGAAATGCGGCTCCAGAGCCCATTCAGCTTGTCCGGGTCCATGTGGTTGTAGGAGCTGGCCGTGTGAGAGCTGGTGAACTTGACTTTGAGGAAATCCCTCACTTTCTCTTCAATTTCCTTCAAGCCTAGACTGGCTTCTAGTGTCTTCTCCTCCAACAGTACAGTCAGGACTAGGGCTACATCTTTGAAGGCTGCATTCTCATGGTCGCAGTATTTATAGAAGATCAAGGTTGAGCCTGCAGGCAGGGACTCGAAGCGGTGTACCACGGCTGCATTCTGGCCATTTTTAAACCCATCGCTCAGTTCTTGATCTACTTGCTGTTTGACCTCATCACTGTCTTGAGCAGCTTTCCCTGCTCCATCAATCCGGATGGCACGGACACTACGGAAGGAAGAATAGGCATCGGCAATTTGTTCACTCAGACACTTGAGCACTTCTTCAGCATCTTGGGCTGCAGTGAGCAAAAGGATGGCAGGCTGGAGCCGAGGGAGGGAGCTATTCAGATGTCTTTCTAGGAATGTTGTGCCTCTTTTCCACAGCTTCTCATCTTGACTCTGGTACTTAGACTGAAGTTGTTTCATCTGGTTCTGAAATTCTTGAACGGCAGTGGTTTCTACTGCAGGAGTATAACGGAGCCAAAGCACTCCAGAAACAAGGGCAACGACCAGAGCGAGCAGCCCCAGCTTTATGTTGACAGAAGACTCATTGTGCGGTTGTTCAGCAGCTTCTGCTGGGGGGAGGGGGGGTAACACATATTACATTTTCTTAGATTCTAGGGTGAGTGATTTCTTTTCACTCTGTGTATGTGCATATGGGGACAGGCGCTCACTCTGCAGAGGTGAAATGCAATGGGTCTCCTGGAGTTAGAGTTACAGGTGACTGAATGTCTGAGAGGTGCTGGGAATTAAACCTGGTCCTCAGCATGAGCAGTACATAATCTTAACTGCTCAACTCGATCTCTAGCCCCATGCATGACTCGGTCTAGAACTCGGTATGCATATCAGGCTAACCTGAAACTCCCTGTCTCTGCCTCTTGAGTGTTGGGATTAAAAGTGTGTGCCACCATATCTGACTAAGGGAAAGTCCTTTAAAGAAAGGAGCTGGTAATTTTTTTTCTTAAATAAATATATCCTCTTTAGGAAAAGCTCATAAAAGCTAAGTTTAGATAAATATAAATGTTAGAAAGACAACTGTTTCTAAAGAAAAATAATTTAAATATAAATATATCTTAGTAATTTTTCATATTTAAAAATTTCATAATTCACGATAATTTCAGAAGTAAAACTTTATAAAACAAGAGTTATGAACATTTTCTAACAGTTGTGAAGTAAATAGTAGATGCTTTATAATAAACTGTTTAATTTAGAAACTCAGTAGTTAACACGGCTGGCTATCTAGGGTAGAATATTTCTGAAGTATATAAAGAAAAAATTCAACATAAACAAATGCATTTCATATGCTACAACAGCTCCTTGTCCATGTAAATTAACAGTGCCGATACATCTTTGTGGCACGCAAGCTGACAGTGCTGAACTCTGGCACTGAACTTGTCATTATCATTGGAAATAATTATGGTATCATTTTGTTTACATAATGCTTTTCAATTTGATTGATGTTTTCCATAGATCACTTCATTTACCAATTAATAATATAGTACCATTTCTGAATCTTTTATTTATGGATGACTTTAGCCTAACAGAGGTACTAGGGATCTTTTAAAGCAGCGATCTCAGTGTGACCTGAAGCTATCTAAACAGTATTTGTTGGTGTCGACCTGAAAATTAACAGTAAGATATTTCTGTTTTTTCTACTGTGCTGACACTTGCACTGGAATGACTGGGGACCAGCACTCAAAGCTGTATTAGCACATTCATTGTAGTTTCATTGCCAGCATACAAGGCTAAACATAATCGGAGAATGCAGGTGCTGTGATGCCTTTAATCCCAGCACTCAGGAGGCAGGTGCATTTCTGTGAGTTCAAAGCCAGCATGGTCTATATATAGTGAGAGTTCCAGGCAATCCAGGGCTATGCAGAGGGACTCTGTTTAAAAACGAAAAAAAAAAAAAAAAAAAAAAAACCCAAAAACTCAAAAGCAACAACAACAACAACAAAATCAGGGCTGGTGAGACGGCTCAGTAGGTAAAGGTGCCTGTCATTAAGTCTGATGACCTGAGTTTGATCCCCACCACCCACATATTAGAAGTGTCAGGATACTTCTAATATACACATAATAAATAAATATAACCATTTTTTAATGGGAAAGAGGAAGAACCAGTTTCATTTAAGACTGTTCTTCATGAAGAAGCTAATAATTTTGTTCTACCTCAGTCCTTGTGGGCTGGGGCAGGGTGTAGCTTGGCATAAATGGCATGTGTGAGGGTCTTGGCAGGATCCCCAGCACCATAAAAAATAAAACTCAAGACTTTCAGACCTCTGAGTACACAGTCTCAGTGTTCTGTGTAAAGACACACACACGTCGGCAGCTCAGCACAGACACGGTTATCCAAAGGAAAAGGGCTTTGCAACTGACTATAAGTTGAATTAACCACTTAAAGTGAATACCATTTTTACTTGAAAAAAAAAAAATGCCACTCTATGGCTAGTCACACGCCTGCATTCGCCAGCTACTTGAAGAATGGATCAAAGTACATCAGTGACTTTCAGGAAAGTGACTGACAGTGTTTGCTGATAGTCTAATGTTCAAAATTTCAAGTGAAAACTACAATTTTGGGAAATGTTATAATGTTGCCATTATAAAATTGTTTAGCCACTGAACAATCTCTCCAGTCCTACTTATCAACTTTGATTTTTGATATTATGAACAATATAGTTAAGAGGAAACTAGACATTTCATATGGTTTGCCTACACAGAATTTCACTGCTGGTAAAACATACTTTTTCCATAGAAGTGTTTAAGGTGCCTTAAATACCACTAAGTCACATGGCTGACAAAGGATGTTTCAAACAAATACGGGCCACCAACTTTGGACTCATTCAATGAACAGATAAACTTACGCTGGCTGGAGGTTGATGGAGATTGGTTTCCAAACTCTGATTCCTGAATGCTATTATCTAAAAAATAAAAAATAATTTCAAAAGACCATCAATTTTGTTTGCTCACTTCCATTAGGGAAAAGAAAATGCAAATTCTACCAAAAGAAGGCAGCGGTGAGGCAGAGTATCTGAACGCCTGCTGCACTGAAGGCCCTTCACAGTTCATCACAGCAACATTGACCTAGCACAGAGTGGACATTAAAACACTAGAGTTGAGAGAAAGCCTTGCAGCTCAATTAATAGGAATGGCCCACTCTGGGACAAAGGAAAGAAGACAAAAAGATAAGGATACCACAAAAAAGCACGAAATCATCTGGAAAACGACCATTTATTTACAAAACTGCTGTCTGGCGAAGACGCTGTAAAGAGGAAGGAAATGTAGATCATGGATTACCTAAATTACGTGGAATAAGGTATTTCCATACAAAACTCAATCTTAAATTCTCATTATTTTCTATTTTAGAATAACTGAAGTCTATCCTTTGGGGATTCTGACCATTTAAGTTTTTAATAATGTTTTGCAAATCTTGGCTGGGTGGGTGGTGGAGCACACCCTTAATCCCAGCACTTGGGAGGTGGAGGCAGGGGGATCTTAGTGAATTTGAGGCCGGCCTGGTCTACAAAGAGAGTTCCAGGAAAGCCAGACTGCTGGAACTAATGGGCCAGGCAGTGTTTAAAAGAATACAGTTTCCTTGTAATTATTTCAGATGTAAAGGTAGCCGTGCGGGCGGCCGGATGCCAGGGACGCAGCCCTGCCGGTCCTTCAACAGATCCATGAGAGTGGTCTAACAGTCTCCCTCATGATGGATACAACAATAACTACGTATTAGTAGATGTCATATACACTATGTATGTAACACACAGGTCACAAACATACTTTTAAGCCTGCTATGTATAAACTGCTGAGGCAGGACATGGCCTAAAAGTTCAGTCTATCTTCCTTACTAGAGGCAGTTATCACTAGAGTCTAGAAAATCCCTAGAGGCAATAAAAACATACAGAGACTTTCAAGCCTGAAGATTACAGCAACAGTCATTCACTCCATAAAGAGGGCATGAATCCACCACAATTATAGATTTGTCCATAATACAAATAAACAAGTTATGTGATAAGAGTTAAACATCATGTTTAATGTGGAAGACTCATCACAGTCCTGAGCTAAAGGCACAACTGTCTCTAAAGGAAAGAGAGCTGAAGTGCAGGAAGTGGGAATCAGACCCAAGGAGCTCTAACGCTAAGCTCTATGTCTGCACTCCCACTTTTGAGAGGCCCCTAAGTATGTTTCAAAGATCTGATTCCCTAAACATATTTTAAACTATTTATCACAAGGTAAGCAGAAGGAAGTACAGAGAGCGACTCTATCTTAGCCAGAAGGTTAGGATGCTGATTGAAACCTGAACTGGGACCTTTTACACCTAGGGAACTGGTGCTAAGATGAGATGACAAAAAGAAACCAAGGTTCCAGGTTCTGAAACACTCATATTTAAAAATACTCCCACCACAGCAGGAGAAATACACACCCAAATGACATGTAGAATGCCAAGAGAAATATGGAAGCGAGAGAGAGAGAACCAGCCAAGCACCATAGGTGGTGCACACCTATGACCCCAGCACTCATGAGGTAGTGAGAGGAAAAGAAGGCTAGTGATAGCTATGTGACATCCTGTCTAAAAACCAAAACAGAAGCACAAAAAACAAAATCATGCAGGAAAAAAGTTGAAATAGTTATCTTGGCCTGAAGAGTAATCTATATAAAAGCTGTTACAAAATCACCATATGTTCTTTTCACCGTTAGAAATATTTTCTTCTTCTTCATTGTTTTATCCTAAACAAAACTTTGTTAGAGGACTAATAATCTTCCTTTGCCCATTGGTCTAGGTGTGCAGACCAGGCTGTCATCAGCAGCCACCTTCAGCACCCTGATTAAAGGTGTGTACCACTATGTTCAGCTTGATGCATGTGTATTTCTTGCATGCATTTTCCTACAAAACTCTCCAAGTTCAATACAATACCCAGATATGGTAGTTATAAATACTTAAATCATAGCAAATATACTAATTTACAATGAAGTAGGAATGCAAACATAAAATTCTAAAAATAAACTACAAATTTGATGAAAAAAAAATGCTAAGTCAGTCAGTCATGGTGACTCTTTACTCCAGTACTTGGGAGGCAAAAGCATGTGGATCTGAGTTGCAGGCCGACCTGCTCCATGTATCCAGTTTCAGGCCACACAGGGCTATCCACAAAAAAACAAAAAAGCAGCAGCAGCACTACTATATCTATCAATAGTTAGTTGTTCAACATAACTTTTTCCTTTTGCAATGAGCAATGCCATAGAGAAAATAAAGCTTAAAAGGGATTAGAGAGGTAACACTGAGGTTAAGATAGCATGTACTGCTCTTCCAGAGGACTAGAGTTAAAATCCCACATCAAGTGGCTGGCTCATAACCACCTAAAACTCCAGCTCCAAGGGATCTGTGGCCTTCTTCTAACCTCTGGAGGTAATGTACCTATGCGTACAAACAAAGCCACACATACATTTAAAAAACTTCTAGAGCTGAAGTGATGATTCAGCTGTTAGGAATACTTGGTACTTTTGAAGAGGACCTGGGTTCGGTTCCTAAGACCCACTGCCAATAACTCCAGTGATGTTGGATTCCCCTCTGTATGCTAGGAATATGTTTTATTACCATTGGTTAATAAAGAAGCTGCTTTGGCCTATGGCAGGGCAGAAAAAAGTCAGGCAAGGACTCTAAACAGAGAAATATAGAGAGAGTAGGTGGAGTCAACGAGAGGCCCTGTAGCTGCTGAAGGAGGAAGATGCCAGACACTTACTAGTAGGCCAGTCTTGTGGTGATACATAGATTAATAGAAATGGGTTGACTTAAGATATAAAAACTAGCTAGAAATATGCATGAACCACTGGTCAAACAGTGTTGGAATTAATATGTTTCTGTGTGATTATCCGGGTCTGAGTGGCCAGGAAAAGAACTAGCAGCCTCCGCTTACACTCCAGTGTAACCCAAGCTCTCTTCTGGCTTATATGGATAAGTAGGCATACACATACACACAAAATAATTAAAACCAATTTTTAAAATGTTTCCTGGCGCCAATGTGCACAGATTTCTTTTCTTTGCTATTTATTTCCTAGAATACAATACCAAGAAATAATACGAGAAACTGAATTTTTTGTGGAATACAGACGAAATATTACTGCATTTTTACTTTCAAGAGTTGTTTCTTAGGATTTACATTTTCGATCGGGTGTGGTGACACATTCCCTTAATCCTAGGAGGCAGAGATCTCTCTGAGTTCAAGGTCAGCCTAGGCTATAGAGTGAGTTCCAGGACTGTACAGAGAGATGCTGTCTCTCAAATTTGAAAGAAATCAAGATTTTCATTTTTTTATTCTGGTTACACATAATTCTAATAAGACGAATAATTAGTATTTGGTTTCCCAAGTATACAGTATAAAGGCAATAAAGGACAAATTATAAGAGGAAATGTCTTCTATTATCAGATATATGCAATATTAAAAACTAACAGTCAAAAATAAGGCAAGAGAAAAGGGCATTTCATTTTTAGGCAGCTTACTGGTGAGATAAAGTGAATTGGAACCATTAGAGATTATCCTGACCAGTTAGTGCCAGCCAGTCTACGAGCAAACGGTAAACAGCAGGGATCTTTACATAATCGAAACAAACAGGACAAGAGGGGCTGTGGTTAGATGGAAAAAGGGGGACAGAATCTTTGTATGAGGGCACATGCCTATAATCCTAATACTTGAGTAGCTGAGGTGGAGGTCCAGGCAATTTGGGCCGTATAGTGAAACACCGTCTCAACCCACCAAAAACGAACGGTGTGGTATGGGAAGGCAGAGGAGATAAGCATCACTCAAGGCAGAAAACAGAATAGACATTTTTATACAGCCACTACAGGCATAGTCAGTACATTTTTTTGTTTTGTTTTTGGCCATAGGGTTTTGCTCTAAAACCCAGACTGACCATGACATCTTCGTCTTCTGCCCCAGCGTCCCAAATGCTGGGATTACAAGGTTGGTTACACCTGGCTCCATTTACTTTGTTGTTATTCGTACTAGTGACTGAGCCCAGTGCTTTCCGCATGCTAGCCAGTACTCACCACTGAGCTGCATCTCCAGCACTAATGTGGATGGACTTCCACAGAAACAAGGGCAGACTGAGCTCAAGTATGGTTGTCTCATCACATCAATTTACAGCTACGCCTTATATCAGTGACATTTATTCTGCCCTAAACATGATCATGAAAACACTGTGAAGTTCAGCCTTTATGACATGAAATAATGGGCAGAGAAGGTTTCAGTAGTGTTTATCTACATGGAATCCACTAAAACACACACACCTTAGTTATTAGAAGAGTACAACTTCACTTCATGTACAAACTGCTACTGCTGAAGCCGGGAGCTTGTGAGGCCTGACAGTACCACCCATTAGTTTCTGAAGCCGGGAGCTTGAGAGGCCTGACAGTACCACCCATTAGTTTCTAGCCTGCACTGGCACCGCAGAAGACAAGGAGGCATAGCACAGCTGACCTTTATTCCTCATCTGAAAAATGTTAGAGAGCCAACAAAGCACAGCAGAAGAGAGGTATCTACTCACATGGTTGTCGAGCCCTCATTCTTATGACTTGAGGGTTTCTTTGATATTCCGAGCCTGAAGCAAACACATACAACACACATCATTTCATATACTTTCTAAGTTTACACCATGATTCAACATTATAGAATAAATCTAACAGAAGGGGGAGTAAGGAGGAAAACATCAAAAGTAAAAGATAATTTGTAGTGTACCATCAGTGAAGACAAAAGCCTTCCCATAACAAAAAATAATCACTCACTAGACAGAACTATGTTGTAGTCTTTCCTCTCTAAGACTGAGTTCGAAACTATTGGATTCTAATTACATTTAAGAAGAAAAGTTGGGCATCTACCCTGTAAGTAAACCATTGAGGCTAAAGCTGCCCTGAGTAGTGTTACATCATCGAGTAATTATTACAGTCAGTACTACTGTGTGCTGGATTTAAAAAGCTGAGGTGAGATGATTTAAAATCATACCAGAACTTTATTGCTCATTTATTTGGTTTCTTGAGATAGCATTTCTTTGTGTACCTCGGGCTATCCTAGAACTTGCTCTGTAGGCCAGACTAGCCTTGAACTTAGAGATTCACCTGCCTCTGCTGGGATTAAAGGCATGTGTCACCATGCCTGGCCATGTAAGAACTTTTTATTGGTTGAATAAGGCAGGAACAGAGCCAACTGAAATAGAGAACAGATTATCAACTACTTACTCAGCACTGACGGCTGATTCTCATGAGCTGTGAAGTCCTGACCTAAAAGAGAAAATAGGAATAAGATCAGAGAATACTCGGAAACAAAGACAAGTTGTTAATAGACATTTCACTTATCTACTAGGAGTGCTATAAAGAAACCAAATCCAACTCTTTGACCAGCAAATACAACAAATACAGTTGTGAGCTGTCCATTATGGTGCTGGGGACTGAGATCTGTCCTCTACAAGAGTAACAAGCACACTCTGGGGGTGGTGGCACACACCTTTAATCCCAGCACTTGGGAGGCAGAGGCTGGCAGATCTCTGTGAGTTCGAGGCCAGCCTGGTCTACAAGAGCTAGTTCCAAGACAGCTAGGACTATTACACAGGGAAACCCTGTCTCGAAAAACAAAACAAACCAAAAGATAAAAAACAAACAAACAAAAAAAGAGTAACAAGCACATTAAACCACTGAGTCATCTTTCCCATCTTATTTTCCCCCTCTCTAAACTTAAACGTACTTACAGCGGGACAATGACAACACACCAGCTCTAGGGTCATTACTATAAAATAACTGCTACGGCTGAAGGCACAGCTCAGTGCAGAGCACTTGCTTAGTGTGTGTGACGTTTTCATTCCCAGCACAGAAAGGAAAAAGAAAAGTCAATCTATCAACTAATGAGGCTGTGGTGGTCTGAATGAGATGTCCCCAATAAGTCCTGGGGTGGCATTTAATACCTACTCCCAGCTGGTAGCCCTGGTTAAAGAGGCTTAGGAGGTATTGGCTTTGTTGGAGGTGTGCCACTGGGGGCAGGTTTTGAGGGCTCAAAAAACTGTGTGACATTTTGTGTGTGCTCTCATGGCCTCCTGCCTGCTGCCATTTCTTTACTCAGTCGTCATGGATTTTTAAACCTCTGGGCCAGTAAGCCTCGAATAAACCCTTCCTTTTAGAACAGTAGTTCTCAATGGAGGGTTACCACTCCCAGAGGGGTCCCATATCAGATATCTTGCATATCAGATATTTACATTACAATTCCTAACAGGAGCAGAAATCTAGTTATGAAGTAGCAAGGAAAACAATTTTATGGTTGGGGGGGGGGTCACTACAACATGAGGAACTGTATTAAAGAGTCATAGCATTAGGAAGGTTGAGAACCACTGCTCTACAAGTTTTCTTGGTCATGGGCGTCTTTTTTTTTTTGGAGATGGGTTTCTCTGTGTAGCCCTGGCTGTCCTGGAACTCACTCTGTAGACCAGGATGGCCTTGAACTCAGAGAGTTCTGCCTCTGCCTCCCAACTGCTGGGATTAAAGGTGTGCGCCACCACCGCCCAGCTAAACATTACTTTTTCTGAACACAAATGCAATATATACTTGGACTGGCTAGTTTTATGTCGACTTGACACAAGCAGAGGGAACCCCAGCTGAGAAAATGCCTCCATAAGAACAGGTTGTAGAAAAGACTACGGGGCATTTTCTTAATTAGCGATTTCTAGGCAGAAGGCCCAGCCTTCTTATAGGAGCATTCCTGGGTCCTGTAAGAAAGGTTGAACAAGTCATGAGTGATGTAGATATGAATAATTTGCATTGATATGGATTTTGCTTTAGTGATTTAAATTTAAGGTCAATTTTATTATATATATGTATATTTCTGATCTTGATTAAGGTATTGTGATTGTGTAGTTCATTTAAAAATGTAATGTATAGAGGCTGTTAATGGATAATCATCTATAATAATCATGATAAAAGATAAAGAAGATATAAATATTATAACTGTAATTCTTGCTTGATAACTGTTTTGTTATATGTAATTTTACTATGTTAAAGTTAAAGCCTTTCTTTTTTGTTTAAACAGAAAAAGAGGAAATGATGGAGGAAATGATCACCTGTCTATTGTTATTTTCATTGGTTAATTAATAAACTGCTTGGCCTGATAGGGCAGAAAATTAGGTGGGTGGAATAGACAAACAGAATGCCGGGAAGAAGGGAAGTGAGGGCAGATGCGATGGAGCCAGCCGCCAGGTCAGACATGCTAAATCTTTCCCGGGTAAGACACCACCTCGTGGTGCTACACAGATTATTAGAAATGGGTTAAGCAAGATATGAGAGTTAGCCAAAAAGAGGCTAGATATAATGGGCCAGACAGTGTTTATATAAATACAGTTTGTGTGTTGTTATTTCGGGGCATAAGCTAGCCAGGAAGCTGGGAGCTAAATGGCAGGAAGCGGGCACTGCTGCTTCTACACATGAGGAGCAAGCTAGTGAGCAACACTCCTCCACAGCTTCTGTATCAGTAACTGCCTCCAGGTTCCTGACCTGCTTGAGTTCCTGGATTCTTCCCTCAATGGGCTGTGACTCTGGATAAGTAAGCCAAAGTTGCTTTGGGTTATAATATTTCTTCACTGCAACAGTATCCCTAACTAGAAAAGCCTATTTTAAAAAAAAATTGAACCACTAATACCGCTGGGCGTGATAGTGCATGCCTTTAATCCTAGCATTTGAGAGGCAGAAGCAGGCGAATCTGTGAGTTCAAGGCTAGCCTGGTCTACAGAGTAAGTTCCAGGACAGTCAAAGATACACAGAGAAATCCTGTTTTGAACCCACACCCCCCAAAAAGAAAAAGAAAACCTTAAAAAGTTAAAGTGGGTATGTGCATTGTGAAAATAAAGGGCACATATACACCTTTTCACTCTTTCATCAAACACTAATAAGTATACTTAGAAAAATGTGCTTAAGGCCATATCTAATAATACAGCTTAAGTGGACAGATTTTCATCTTATTGATAGGTAAAAAAAATGGCAACTTAGTGTTTTCAAAAAGGAATTGCAGAAGGGAAAAAATGTTCTTGACTATGCACAAGAATATTATGAGTTGATTCATAACCTAAGTACTAGAATTTGATTTAAAAATAGAAAAAGAAAAAAATACTATTATTTGCTTAACCTAAGAAACATATTCATTACAGATTATCTGCTAACTAATAATAATGATAACTAAGAAAACTGTTGGGGTGGGGCATAGCAAAGCGATACAATGCTTGCCTAAAAAGTACTAAAAACCTGGTTCTGCCGGGCGGTGGTGGAGCACACCTTTAATCCCAGCACTCAGGAGGCAGAGGCAGGCGGATCTCTGGATCTCTGTGAGTTTGAGACCAGCCTGGTCTACAAGAGCTAGTTCCAGGACAGGCTCCAAAACCACAGAGAAACCCTGTCTCGAAAAACAAAAAAAAAAAAAAAAAAAAACCTGGTTCCACCCTTAGCACCCCTAGAAGAATCAAAAGCAAATGTCACTAAGAAACACTGTTACCTGAATCTTAAAATATTACTTCCAATATTTTATCTACCATTTCAACAACAAATATGAAAAATGTCAAAGGTGTATAAGACTCACACTACTCTAACAGTGAAGAAACTAAAATCAACCAATGTTATAATGTAAGCAGACACACAACAAAGCACAGAAAACCTAGGGTTTGTCTTCCCAGGGGGAGACTTACACACTTGGACTACTCACTCTGTGATAAACAAGGTTGTTCTTGATGACTGTATGATCTGGTGACTTCATCTAAAAAACAAAGTATTTGGTGCAACAATTTATAGGAGAACAGAATATTCAATCAAAAGAGTGAATCAGATAAACTACAGAAACTAGCCTGGAGCACATAACTGCTTGGAAGGACTGTTGGCGGGGAGTAAAGATCAAGCACAAGTGCAGGCGCACAAGACCCGCAAAGACTGGGCTATCAACGTCCCATCTCAGAAGGACTGACAAGGCACTTAACAGTTGCTGGGAAAGGAAATCATGTTCCTCAGTGCTGTAACCACTGGTAAGCAACCCTTGCCCAAACAAATAACTTCTCATCCACCGTTGCTCATGCTAGCAACCCGAATAAATGTAGTGGGGCACTTAGACAAAAAAGGTAGGAAGGGGACTTGTTGGGAAAAGCAGTTTAACAGGAGGCAGAGGGAGATAAGGAGGATAATGAGGGGAATATGATCAAAGAGAATTACATATGGGTGAAAGAATAAAAATATTAAATGTTTTAATAATATGAGGGATGGGAGAGGGAAGAACAAACTGTAAAGATGTTTAAGTGTGAAAATATCAAAAAAAAAAAAAAAAAAGAAACCCATTACTTTGGATGCTAGCAAAGAAAAACAAAATAGTAAAAACAATGATAGAACCTGGGCACTGTGGTGTATCTCTTTAATGTCAGCAATACTGAGGATATGGGTAGGTTTGAGGCAGGAGGATCGATAATTTAAGGACAGCCTGTGTTTTACAGCCCCTGCTATTTATTAAAGTAAAAACAAACCTCCCTAAAAAAAAAAAAAAGAAAGAAAAAACAGGGGAAAAAAAAAAGCAAATAGAAAGAGGTGTGTACCACCACCACCCGACTTGATGAAGTATACTTAAAGGCAAGTTCACATGCACTATTACAGATTGCCATACTTAAACAACAAGGTCCCTGTGATGTCTAACATGGTTGAGAACCTGACCGAAAAAGACAAAGTAATTATCTAATACTAAAAGTTCCTAAAACTGACCAAAACTCCTGAGACTGTTGAATACCAATATGATCAATTTCTCAAAATTCAAAACAGGCAGTAGCTCTTGAGCATAAAAATATCTTTGCATAACTATGCCAGCAGGCTAAAAGTGCTCTGTTCAGCTATGTGTTACATGGCACATCGCTAACAACATGCATACAATGGAAGAGCAATTACAATGTACTAAAAGTACAACTTTAAAAAATGATTTTAGCTGGGTGGTGGTGGTGCACGCCTTTAATCCCAGCACTCCAGAGTCAGAGGCAGACGGATCTCTATGAGTTCGAGGCCAGTCTCATCTACAAAGGGAGTTCCAGGACAGGCTCCAAAGTTATAGAGAAACCCTGTCTCAAAACAAAAACAAAAACAAAAACAAAAAATGATTTTTAAAAAAATTCAAAGTCTTAAAAAATATTTAAAACTCTATTTTAACTAAAAGACAGTTCTGTGAGAAGAGTCACATGGAAAAAGCCTCCTTACCGCTAGACTCAGCATAGTTCCTGGATTTGACCCTGACAGTGACGTCACTGTAAGAGCTCTTGGGGACATCTTCAGTTTCTCCTAGAAGGAAGCAGACAATGCATTAGTACAGTCTTTATGCTAATGTTCAAAAGATCTGCATTAAACACAGGTTAGCGTTAAAGCTTCTGAGTTTCCAGTATACAGCTGCTGCCTGTTTAATGTATTTTCTATGGGGAATAACAAAGTTCTAAATGAGCTACAGGTAAGCTTATGTATTTGATGTTCTTTTAGCACATAATTTTCTAAACAAATAATGTCTAAAAATTACACAACAAAGCTTTAATTCAGAGTCCAAAATGAATAGATGATCAAAAAATAATGGGAATTTTTTAGCTTACAGAAAGAAATTATATAGTAAACTGGTTGTGTAATTTCAGACATGCTGGCCCATCAGTTTTTTTTCCAATGGGTAACATACCTGCACTCAGAAACATTTCAATACCCAAATTACTAATTTCAAATTATATTGGCTTAAAAATGAACTAAATTAGATGGGTGGTGGTGGCACACACCTTTAATCCTAGAATTTGAGAGGAACAGATGGGTGGATCTCTGTGAGTTCAAGGCCAGCCTGGTCTAAAGGACAGCATGGACTGTCACACAGAGAAGTCCTATTTTGAAAAAAAAAAAAAAATCAAAAACAAAAAAAATGAGATAAATTTATGCTTATATTTTTCATAAACTAGTCATAAAAATTTCAGAAAGTGATTGTTTTAATAACACAAAGACAAACATGCTAGAAGTGGAAAATATTAGCTTTCCTTAAAAGCCATGGAAAGGCTTTCCTTACTCATTCTATCCAAACTTATCCTGGTTTACCTTAGCAGTTCACTGGTGGGTTTCCTAGTTTGTTTAAATACCTATCAAAACTGCTTCCAATATAAAAAAAATGACAATATATTACATGATAGTTAAAAAGAAATTACCTTCTTCAGAGATATAGACCTGTTGGATATTGGCAGTTTCTAGAAGAGAAAGACATAAAGTATGTAACAACAGAAACTAAAGCTTAGGAATAAATAAGAGCATATAACTAAGGAAAAATCAATACAAAATATAAAACCTTTTTATTCTGTAAAATGACTAAAAATCTATCATTTCCTTCTGACTGTTTCAGAAACAAATCCGATATAAAATCATATTATAAATAATTGCTTTTATTAAAACATTAATCATATGTGTTTGTGTCACATGTATGCAGAAACCAAGTGAGTTGATTCCCCTGGAGCTGGCATTTTTAAGCCACCTGACACAATGCTGGAAAGTGAACTCTGGTCTTCTGCAAAAGCAGTAATCGTTCTTAACAACTAATCCATTTCTCTAGCATCAAATAAAGGGTATCCTTTGTTTTTTTTTTTTTTTTTGATAGGACCTTACTGTATAGTCTTGACTGGCCTAGAACTCACTATATAGTCCAGGCTAGCCTTGAACTCACCTGCCTCTGAAGTGTGAGGGTTTTAAGGTCTACTGGGAGAGCAAGCACTCAACTTCAGAGCCAATCTCTCTAGTCCCAAGGGTTTTAGTTTTTGTTGTTTTTGCAATAGAATTTTAGATAGCTCAGATAACCTCAAATATGCTATGTAGCTAAGGTTGGCTTTGAACTTCTCATTCTACTACATATATCTTGGATGCTGGTATTACAGGTATATAGAACTACACCTAGCTAGAAATAAAGTATACTTTTTCCTTTTATAGGCCTGTTTGATGGGGAAAGCCTTTAAGAGGTGGAACCTAGTTTAGGCGTGGCTTTCTGGGACCAGGAAATAAAAACCTGTGCACCACCCAGGTGCACTCTCTGTGTAGCTTCCCCTATGGTCAAACAGAGCCTGGATCATCCGGTCCTGTAGTGTGAGTTTTCGCCTTATAATAGATAAAATATATTTGTCTGTCTTTAAGCTAACCCAGTTATTTCCATATCTAGATAACATCAACACCTGTTTGCACTGTGTGAAGAAAACATTAAATTGTACACTGACAAATATTCTAGGTTCCTACAGGTACCACAAATTTACATATTTTAATTCTATTTGCCAGACTCCTCCTACTTCCTTCAAAAGCCTAACCAGCTGAAGGAACAAACACATCCTTTGTGAACTGGTGTAACAAAGAGGAAGTATGAAAAGAAAAGAAATCCCCCTTTTTAGGTCTGGTATTGGCGCACACCTTTAATCCCAGCAAGATCTCTGTGAGTTCAAGGCCAGCCTGGTCTACAAGAGCTAGTTCCAGGACAGGCTCCAAAGCTACAGAGAAACCCTGTCTCAAAAAACCAAAAAAAAAAAAAAAAAAAAAAAAAAAAAAAAGAAAAAGAAATCCTCCTTTTTCAGTTCCAGTAGGGTAATGAACATTGCTGTTGTTCAGAAATGGGAAATCTAAATTTAAACAACCAAACACATCAATCAAACTTAAGACTCAGGGTCTGTACATGCCCTATTATGAAAGATTTGTTATAAGTTGTTTCTTTTTTCTTTGAGACAGTTTGTTTTTTTCAGTAAAGGAAGTTACACCCAAATATAAGCATAACTGGGTGAAAATACTGAACAACCCTGTAGAGGATTAGGATGACTCGGACTTTAATGAAGCCAGGAGAACATTTCTTCTCAGCTTTTCTGGCCATCTGCTTTTAAAAAGGGCACAAGAGCATTTGGCATCACAACAGTCATTTTTGCCCAACCCAACAGGCTCCGCGAAAGTGTGAGTGTGCTAAGTACTGTAACCGCGCACATTAGTCACTGTTCCTTCCGTCTGTGTGGTCTAGTACAAGGCAGAGAACTCTACTGATACATACCTTCTTCAACCTTGCCTCAAGTCTGCGACTGACTCCTGCAATACTTCCTGTAGTCAGTGTGGTTTATTTCAACACAGCTAAGGCTGACTTGTCTTTAAGTTTCTTTCTGCTTTTTACCTTGGAAATACGGGTCGGCCATAGCTGCAATTCTCCAATAAACTTTGTTTTAGAGTTGGTTTTCATGTTATTCATTTTAGGCCGACAGGTGAAAAGTATGATTTCAGAAAGTGATTCTAAACATTACATTATGAATTTGGAATTTTTTTTACATAAATTTAGCTAGATTAGTATAATATTATTCAAAGTTTGAGTTCTACTGAAAATAATGGCAAGTATAAATCAGTGTCTAAAATGTATTTATCAACATTTTTGCTAGAAAACAGACAACCAACCCCTCAAAGAAACTTTCCAATAACACCACACTTCTCTCAGAATGCTAAAAGCTGGCACAATACATGCTGTGGATGAGGTGCCAGGATTGCTCCTTCATTTCTTTTTTAAAGTAGTAAAATGCAAAGTTGCTGGATGTGGAGCTACACAACTGTGATTCCAGCACTCAGCAGTGGCTAAAGCACAAGACTCACTGGTGAGGGTAAGCCAGCCTAGCTCAAAACTCCTCTCCTCGCCTCTCCTCTCCTCGCCCCTCCCCGCCCCTCCCCCCCCCTCCCCCCCCCCCCCCCCCCTCCCCCCCCCCCCCCCCCCCCCCCCCCCCCCCCCCCCCCCCCCCCCCCCCCCCCCCCCCCCCCCCCCCCCCCCCCCCCCCCCCCCCCCCCCCCCCCCCCCCCCCCCCCTCTCTCTCTCTTTCTTCCATGCACATGCACACACACACATCAGGGGTGGAAAAATAATTAAAATATTACTTTCATTCGAAATTACAGGAATGGTTTCACTTTTTAAAGTCTTTTACCCTTTAATTTTTTATTTATTAGTTTAAAATTTAAAATTATATTTGTTGAGTGTGTTTGTGTTGTGATTGGAGGACAAGTTGCAGAAGAAACCATCATGTGAGCTCCTGGGACTGAACTCAGGTGGTTATGATTGGCAGCAAGTGCCAGTACCCCCTGAACCTTCTCTCTGCCCTCTTAAGTTTTTCCTTTCTTTTTCTCTTTGAGTCTGCCTCTGACTCTTGATTGCTAGGATTAAAGGTATGTACTAGCATGCTCAGCTTTCAAATTTTATTTTCAAATCACAAGACTATTATCGTATTTTACTCTTTGTATAGCAGTTTTAATTTGTATAATTATTCAGATAGCACGCATGAGCCACCACACCTGTCTTACTCTATAAATTATTTACTATACAAAAACTTCTTTTCTATACAAAAACTTTTATAAAGATTGAACTGAAACCAGGTGCAGTGAACATGCCTGTAACCCAGGATCTGGAGGCAGAGGCAGGAAGATTACAAGCTCTAAGTCAAGCAGTGATAGAGGCTGTGTCACTAAGTAAAAGACTAAACTGATTTTTAATCTGTAATAATGAAAAAAAGGGGTACATTGAATACTTATAGTTATATTTTTCTTTTCAATTTAATGACAGGGTCTAGCTATATAACACAGACTAGCTTCAAACTCATAATTCACTTGTCTCTTTCTTCCTTGATTATAGGTGAAAATTGTTTACCTATTGTCTGTCTGAAGAGCTTTTCTTTAGAATTATTTTTTTCTTTTTAATTTTGGCCTGCTTTAATTCTCCTGATATTGTTTCAGTTTTCCATGTAGTGAATGAGTATTTTTTGTGTTTAGAGATCTGAAACCAGATGTGTGACTGAATATTGGTAATTTTAAATGTCATGCTACGTATCCCCAGCTGAAACTCATCCTCATTCCTCCTTGGCTCTCTGAGTTCTGGAGTGCAGGAATCACTGCTACACCCAGTGCTATTGTTTCCCGCCCCCAATTTTATTTTGTGAAAAGATGATGCAATAACATGCAAACTGGTTATTCTTTTTTTGTTTGTTTTGTTTTTTGAGACAGGGTTTCTCTGGAGCTTCAGAACTAGCTCTTGTAGACCAGGTTGGCCTCGAACTCACATAGTTTACCTGCCTTTGCCTCCCAAGTGCTGGGGTTAAAGGCATATACCACAACAGCCCAGCTTTAGAATCCTATTAACGTTACTAACATCCTTAAATATTCATCAATAGCATTCAAGACACAGTTGATAATTGGCTATACAAGACTATTTTGATCTCATCATTGGGCTGACAAGATGGCTCAGCCGCCACCAAGTACTAAGACCTGAATTCCTTTCTTGTAACCCCAATAATGGAAGGAAAATAAAGAAAAAATGGCTGGGCAGTGGTAGCACATGCCTTTAATCCCAGCACTCGGGAGGCATAGGCAGGCGGATCTCTGTGAGTTCGAGACCAGCCTGGTCTACATGAGCTAGTTCCAGGACAGACTCCAAAACCACAGAGAAACCCTGTCTCGAAAAACAAAAAAAACAAAAAAACAAAAAAACAAANAAAAAAAAAAAAAAAAAAAAAAAAAAAAAAAAAAAAAAGGAAAGAAAAATAGAAAAAGAAAAAAGAAAAAATGACTCCAACAAGTTGTCCTCTGACCTCTACACACTCAGAGACAGACAGACACACAGCAATCCTTATTGAGACTGAGAACATCATTCTACACATTACTCAAGGCCTCTAACGAAGAGACCACTAACGTAGTTGCTCTCACCAATATCAAGGACTTGTAGCTCCTTCAACACATGGTCTGTAAAGGCAAATTAGTGAGGTCCACAGGCAGTCTGCAGTATCTGCAAGTCTTTCCTGCCCTTGCCTGCTATTTGTATTTCAAATTTCAATCAAATGCCTTTCCTGCTTAAAAAGCTGAACCTCTCCATGCAGGGCACTTTCCCTCCATATTCACCACAAACTGTTAGAACAACTTACAGTTACAACTACTTTTCGTTTGAGTTAGTAGCCCAGGCTGACCTCAAATTCACAGTCCTGCCCAGCCTCCTGAGTGTTGAGATTCCAGTAACTTTTAATTGTGTTTTTTCTTTTTATTACCTAACATATTCTGAGATTACAAAAAGAAAGAAAAAAACCTCACAGCCCTTTATTAGCGTTGAGGTCAGTCATTGACGTAGGAAGTGGGTAAAAAGATGTCTGTTCACACATAGCAACGTAAGAAAAACAGTCGGAGCCTGTTGCTCACTATTTAAACATTTCATCTCTCGTCTTTCTTTTTTTGGAGACAGGATTATAGGGTCTTGCTGTCCTCCTACTTCTGATCCTTCTCTATCAAGTCTTCAAAGTGCTAAGGCTATATAGTTGTGTGTCTGGCTTGTTTTCATCTTTTAATGGAAGCTACAAGAATATACAGCCCGGGCTAGAGAGATGGCTCAGTAGTTAGAGCATTGGCTACTCCTCTAGAGGACCAGGGTTCAATTCCCAGCCCCCACAGGGTGACTCACAACCACATGTAACTCTAGTTCCAGATCTGATGCCTTCTTCTGACCTCCATGGGCACCAGACACATACACATACATGCTGGCAAACATTCATATACATAAAATAAAAAAATCTTAAAAGAGGCTATATAATTAAATACAATCTGACGATGAATCAATAGCATCTATGACTTATGTCCTGCTTTGATTTCACTTCCTGCTAATTCAGCTTCCTTTATTTTTTTTTTCTTTTAAAAGACAGTCTTACTCTGTAGTCCATGCAGACCTAGAACTCTAATGTAGCCCAGACTAGCCATCAACTTGTGGCAATCCTGTTTTACCACTGCCCCCTACTTACCCCAGGTGCTACGATCACTACAGTCACGTCCCATGTTAAATAGATGCACGTGTTAAATAAATTATGCCCAGTTAAATAGAGAATTTAAGAAACTCTCATGGAAGTTGGGCATGGCGGCAAAGTATGTAATCCTAGACTTGGACAGTGAAGATAGGAAGATCATGAGTTCTAAGTCATTCTTGGCTACACAGTGAATTTGAGGCTAGCCTGGATTAAATGAGGCTCTGACTCTACTAAAAATAAAAATCAAAAAGGAAACTTTTGTAAGTAAAAGCACATATGATACAGTATATATTGCAAAGTTCGTTTTAGCATCCAGAAACCGGATTTTGAAGTATTCTGTAAAACTTAGACCAGGCCTAGGTAAACATGTTTACTAGAGGAAGTTGTAACTATGCACTTATAAAGGAAAATTTTTTAAAATTTGTCTTTAAATTTTAATGAATTCCAACTGCACCCAATGTAGCTTCACGTAAAGCTAAGATGGCTTTGAACTCCTGGTCCTCTTGCTTTTTCTTGCTAAGTACTGGGACTAAGGCATGAGCCAACAGGCCCATTTAAAGCTACAGATTTTACTGTTTTGTTATTTCAGCTAGGAAAGCTAGCTGTGGA
The DNA here is from genome assembly GCF_014885135.2 of Alexandromys fortis. NCBI lineage: Eukaryota > Metazoa > Chordata > Mammalia > Rodentia > Cricetidae > Alexandromys > Alexandromys fortis. The sequence continues at coordinate 13,022,075 of NW_026067905.1, read as the reverse complement.
GCATCCAGGATCCATCTGCCTCCAATACACAGCAGTTAGGGTTACAAGCACTGAAGCCATGCCTGTCTTTTTATGTAAGTACTAGGAATTTGAATTCCATACTTCATGTATGCAAGAATCATGCTTACCCCTGAACCACATCCCTAGATCCCTAAAACCAGATGTTAAAATCTCATATTCTATGCCAGAAGCAAAGGCCTGTATTTTGAGATCTGCATTTTGCTTACAGCCATCTTAAGCTCACAAGTTAAGAAAGATATTTACCTCTATCCCCTCTGCAGGGTCTAGGAAATTAACTTAGCATCTTATCTCCTAACAGAGACCTGCAGGCAGGCTCCGGAACCTATTAGCATTTTCCTTGGTTAGTCAACAATTACAGACCCTCAGTATTTACTTATCAGCTAGGGGTGTCTCAGGACCTGAATTCCAGCAGACCTGAGTTTCCTGACACCCTTCCCTTCCCCCCTTTGCCCGTTTGCTATATAACAGCTTCTGAGAAAGAATAAATGGAACGGCTTGATCAGAAATCCTGTCTTGCCGTCTTTTCTCCTGTCTCTCCACTAGGTTTATCAGGGACCCCTGTTCGTATCCCGCGGGTCAGGATAATTCTATATCAAGTCAAACACTATAAAGAATTTAAATTAGTGAAACAACAACAAAAAGGCAAAGGGCACGACTTTTAGGAAACAAAAACAAATTGAGTTTCTGAATCTAGGGAAATAAAATACCTTAGCTGACATTTCTTTTCTCCTCACAGTATATAAATTTTACAAAGGCTAATAGAAAGTACCTTACTGATGTGGGAGTGTCATATATCAATCTGTTGATTTCATTGGTTAAGTTATAATAAACCAACTGCTTGGCCTCAGCTTAGAACATAGATGGGAGGAGTAAACAGAATAGAATTCTGGGCGGAAGAGGAAGTGATGTCAGACTCTGCTCTGCTTCCAGAGGGACCGGACAGCTCTGCTCTCTGGAGCAGAGACACCATGATGGAAGGAGGCTAGAATCTTCCCGGTAAGCGCACCTTGGGGTGCTTACACACATCATTAGAAATGGGCTAGTCCAGGTGCGAGAATTAGCCTGTAAGGGTTAGAGTTCATGGGCCAAGCAGTTCTTAAATGAATACAGTTTGTGTGTTGTTATTTCGGGCATGAGCTAGCCAAGCGGCCGGGGTGTTGGGGACGCAGCCCCGCCGCCGCTCATATTTCAACACCTTACTTTGTTAGGTCTGGTGGCACACATCTGTAATTCAAGCACTTGGGAGATGAAGGCAGGAGGATCAAGAGTTCCAGACTATCCTCAGCTACATAGCTGAGACCAGTCACAATACATGAAACCTTGTTTCAGAAAACAAATCAAAACCAAAACAACAATAGCAACAAAAACAGAACAAGACACACAGGAGGAATGAGAGGATGAGGCTCAGTGGTAGAAAGCGTGTCAAGCATGTGTGAGGCCATGGTTCAATCCTTAGCACCACACAAAAGTACTTTATTCTGACGTGTTCTCATGGGAGTTACGTAATAAATAAGACATAATTTTAGCCAGAGTAAAACCTAAGGAATTACAGTAGGCCATCGTTTCAGGGACACTGCCTCAAAAGCTGAGATAATGAACAAAGTAATAGTCTTACTAAGAACATCTAAGAATTAGAGAAAAGCAAACCTATTTCATTCATTCTAGTATTTCCATTTGTTTTGTACGTTGAATCTGTAAGAAAGACAGCAAGAAAATGATTAGAACCGAAAAGGAAAAGCAGCATACAGTTCCTTAACCACAAGCTCAGATGAGACCTTATCCTCTCTTAAAGGCAGCAACAGAGATCTAATAGAAAGGACCAATAAGCAGAAAAGAAAGTGCAAGCAGATTGTATGGAGCAACCATTTAAGGACTTCCAAAGTTTTAGTCAAGAGAAAATTCGTTGAGGCCCCAACATTTTATAGCTCCGTGCTATAAAGCCTTAGTCTTGAGTTTTTTGTTAGTAATATACTGAGAAAACTAAAAAGTCCTTGACCTTAATTTGAAAGTATCATGCAAGCACAAAAGAACCACAGCACCACATAAGAAATAATCTTGTAAAAACAACTCAGAAGCCTTTTATATACATCAATATGGAAAGATATCTTGACACATGTGAAATGAGGTGGAAACAAGCAGCAGGAAGAACAGAATATCCACTGATCCAAGCTGTATGTTTAAAAAGGAAGACCGCAGTAGATACAGCTCTGGTAGAAAGCTTGCCTAGCATGTGCAAGGCTATGGGCTCAAGCCTCAGCCCTGTTAAAAGATGCAGGTGAAAATAACTATCTCTCCTGATGTTAAGGCAGGGTGGACAACAAAGGATGCAGAAAGACTTCATTCGTTTTACCTACCTTAGGCTGGCCTTAAACTCTCTGTAGCTGCAGGGCGGTGTTGGCACATGCCTTTAATCCCAGCACTCAGGAGGCAGAGGCAGGCGGATCTCTGTAAATGTAAACTACAAGAGCTAGTTCCAGGACAGGCTCCAAAGCTACAGAGAAACCCTGTCTTGAAAAACAAAACAAACAACAACAACAAAAAACCTCTCTGTAGCCAAGATGATCTTGGTTTCCTGATCCCCCTGCCTCTGTCTCCAAAGTTCTAGGATTAAAGTGTACACCACCATGCCTGGCCAAATTTTGATCCACAAGAATAAACGTCTCGTCTAGAAGTTACACTGTCTTTATAAGAAAGAGTTAAATCAACAGAGTGATCTCTTACCAGATCTTGGGCTTCTTAGTGGGGGTCTGCATAAGTTACTTAAAGGACCTTGAGGCATCACAGGTGCAGGGAGAGAAAAATATGTGAAACGTAAGATTTAGTATGCAATCATTCTCATTTGGTCAAGGAGGTTTCCCAAACTTTTATTATGATTGAGAACTAAAGGCAAATTTCCCTATGGGATGGCCTTCTGGGAACTACTAACAGTAAACTAGAGTAAATTTACCTCCTATATAAAATATATGGTCTTGAAGAAATGTAGTTTTTTCAGCTTGTATTAGGCCTTGAGTTCAATCCTCAGCATGCCAAAGTAGGGTGGGGTGGAGACCAAAACATGCATTACATCATCAACTTGATTGTCTATTCCATGTGCGAGATTGGCCTCTGCTTATTTTGGAGACAGGTTTCACTTAGTAGCATAGGCAGGCTTTATACTGGAGGAACTCTCCTGCCTTGGCCTTTCAAGTGTTGGCATCACAGGCATGTGCTATCACACTTCGTGATATATACTTGTGATATATTTTTAGAGTTAACATAGTCTGTTCAACTATTTAATCAAGTATATGACCAGGAATTGGATAGACTAATTTTAAGTAAAATTTTAAGCTAGCCATATTTCATTTCAGATGGCCTTAGTTCAAAGGTAAAGGGTTTGTGATAAAGTCATTTGTATAAAGATACATTTGCTTAGGCCAGTGGGATGGCTCCATGGGTAAAGGCACTTGCTGCCAAATCTAACAATCTGAATTCAATCCCCACGACTCATATAGAGATAGAAGGGAATCTACTTCATAAGGTTTTTCTCTGACCTTCACAAGTGCCCAGTGGCACCTACACACATCACAGACACACAAGAATTAAAAACAAAACAAAAAAAAACCTTCAGTAAACTATTAAACATGACATGTAAACTATTTCCCTTTCTGAAATCATACTATGTAATTATGGCATGTTATCATAAATTACCAGGAAATTGGCAGTATCTTTTCTCTTCTGGGTGGTGCATAAAGCAACGATGTGGGACCTTACTACTGACAGCTTGGGTTTAACGAAGCATAGGAATAAGCTGACAGCACCGAAACTCACTGTGCCAGGGTTTTAGCATGCAGAAACAGGAGAAGGCACTGGGACAGAACCATTTGACACTTTATGAGTTACTACCTGAGAGTGAAATTAAGGGTGTGGGGAATATGAAAAGGTTTCAGGTAGACAAACGTGAGCCTAAATTTTAGTTTAGTCACATACCATGCGATTGTCGAGAAGAATCTTAGGTACTCGGAGCTCTAGCTTTCTCATTTACTAAGGGGGAGAATACTTCCCTGCAAGGTTGTGAAGATTAACAAATACAAAGCAGCTGATAGTTGAACTCAATCAATGGTTCACGCTTGTCTGTCCTTGGAAATACCACTTGGCTTAATTTAGAAAACTGGTAAAGGCTCACAAAACTCTCAAGTGTGAGTTGTAATTCTTGGTGAGCCCTTGACAGGTAAAGAGAAAAACAAAAAATTATTCTTACTTGAAGTCTCTGGTGTTCTGACAGTTTTCTTTGGGGTTGTTTGGTTTGTAACAATTTGGGAAGAAGATTCATCCTCTGTAGAAAGGACAAGAGATAAAACACGTTAGACAATCTGGGAGAAATCAAGGCACAGAGTCTGCACATTTAACAGAATAGATGCAAGTACTTAATTTCTCTAGTTTCAGAACTGGAAATTGAACTAGTCAGAACTCTTATGAAGACATAGTGTAATGAGGTCTAGAGAGAGGGCCCAGTAGTTAAGAGCATTTGCTACTCTGTCAGAGGACTGGAGGATCCTAGTACACCCGTCCAAGTAACGTCAGTTCCAACAGACCTGTTATCTTCTGGCTTCCAAGAAAGAGTACCTGCTCACAAGTGTGAATATACTCACACAGATACACGCAAATGCCCAGGCACACATATAAGTAAAACAAAATATAAACTATTAATTGTTGCTTTACAACAAAAATGTTACTTTAGAAAAAAAAGAGACAGGCAGATCTCTGTGAGTTCAAGGCCAGCCTGTGGTCTACAGAGTTAGTTCCAGGTTAGCCTCCAAAGCTACAGAGAAACCCTGTCCTGAAAAACTAAAAAAAGAAAAACAAAACAAAACAAAACAAAAAACCCCACAAAAAAAACAAAATTAAAACAAACAAAAAGCAAAACCACACAAGCCAGGCGGTGGTGGTACACGCCTTTAATCCCAGCACTAGGTGCTGCCTGGTCAACAAAATGAGTTCCAGGACATCTCCAAAGCTACAAAGAAACCTTGTCTCAAAAATAAAAGAAAAAAAAATTCAAAATTGATGAGGATTAAGCAGGTAGAAGAAATGTTTAAATCCTTTAAAAATGTCCCAAAAGGTAAAATTTATTTAAGTACAGGAGGCTTTTAGGGAGAGTCAATAAAAAGCAATACAGTTACATTGCCTCCCATGTGCAAAGAACTGTCTCAGATTTTGAGATAGAATTAAACCAAGTACCTAAATTACTATGAGGCATACATGACAGGTTCCTGTTTTTCAAGAAGTTTATCATTTAAAAGAAACACTACTAACATATATATGAAAGTGTCATGTTGCATTCACAAGGACGTACACATCTGTAGCATAAATAGCTCCAAAATCAACAGGTCTTCAAGTGTGTCAGGATTTTAGGGGCAAGGAGGTTAAACCTGCGAACCGTTTATTGTGCTCCAAGCTGAATATTCACTACTTTTATAGATCTATCAATGTCTACTACCAGCTATGTCATTCCATTGTGACACAAACTCTCCAAGTTTTACCTCACAGGTGATTTTCATGGGACTTACTGGGAACCACTTGTGACAACTCAGTTATATCTGACATCAGGGTGTGGAAGGATGTCTTTAAGGAAATTTGATTCACTTGTGACTTAACTAAAACTACAGTACACACACTGTCGGCAGTTGGGGGTTCACTTAGAAGAAGCTTCCCTAATTAAAAGAACTTTGTTTTATTTCGGTACTTTGTCGGTCTTGATTTGTTTAGGTACTTGAGGTTACAGGGATGGCCTTCAAACGGGGGCGGGGTGGGTAGAGACCACCACACTTGGAGTAAAGTCACAAACCAATTCATTAAGGTCGGCTATTCTTCGTAGCATCAGCCTAGAAAACATCTCTTTTCCCCAGTTTTGCCGGGAAGAGAAATAGACTGGAAAGTTAACTTAAAACCATGATTCTCAGCTTGGGACTCGGTGACCCCGAGATTAAAAAAACAAAAAACAAACAAACAAACAAAAAAGGAAATGGAAGTGTGGAAGTGGCTTCGATAGAAGCCTTCGCAGAGGGGACGGAAACGAAACCGAACCTAAAGTAATCTTGGATTCCCGACAATGGCTTAATCGCCGACGCGAGCAAAAGCCAGCAGAAAGAGGCGACCTACACTCCCCTAAAGTGATGCCCAGCGACAGGGCAGAGCTCCCCGTATCCGCTCCGCTCGCTCCGCACCACCAGCTTTCCCCGGGTCAGTGCGTCCCTCCCTCCTGAGGGTCCGGGTGGACTCAGGCCGGGAGTGCGCGCCCAAAGGGCCCGCGGCCACCCCTAGCTAGTCGACGGGGACGGACTCCACGGGGGCGCTCCTCCCGCCGGCCCTGCCCGTGTCCGCCACTGCGCACGCCCGGGAGCTGGCAGCTGAGACTGTTATCTCCGCCGTCCTCACCTGAGGACTCAGAGTCCCGGAACCCTCGCCTGCTCGTAGTCGGAGACGCCTGCGGCTGAGGCTGCTGTGAGAACTGCTCAACCCGGGCCGCCCTCCGCGTCTTCATCTCCTCGGCTTCCTGGGGTCCCCGCCGCCTCCGTGGTCGAGAGCGAAGATTGTAAGCGCTTTCTCTCACTTCCTCTTTCGCAGAATCCGGCCGGAACTTTTCTGGCGGGGTTCGTCTTCTCCCCGGGGACCTTTCTTTGGCCACCCGGGGCTCGAAGTCGCCGTACACTTCTGGCGGCTCTTCTGAAAACCTCACTTCCCGTCGTCCGGGGCGCGACGGATGCGTTCCGTACGCAGGCGCGTCACTGCTGTCGCCATTTTGAGGGGCGAGCCTCCGCCTTAGTTCCCGGATGGGGGCTCTGGGCGTAACGTCGATGGCCCATCCTTCCCCCAGCCCCTCGGTCCGCCTCCTCTCTCCCTCCATAATTGTTTACGTAGCTGTTAGTCCGTTGTGGGGTTGGCTTCGCCGCGGGTAGAATCCCCTGCAGGTGGTGGCGATGGCCTCGGGGAGGTTGTCGTAGTGGTCAGGGAGGTAGTTGAGAGTCGCCGGGGCCGCCACCTGCGTCGTCGCTAGTGTGCCACAAACCAGCCTCTGGGCCCATGGTGTGTCCTGCGGGCTGTGGGAGAGGCAGTGCCCGAGCTGGGTCAGCTGCTGTGGGTCACTCCCGCCTCCTGGCTCGAGACACCAAAGAGGAGGAGAAGGCGGAGGAGGACGTCGCTGTCCTTGGCCTTGAGGGAGGGAAAGGTGGGGGTGACGAGGAGGTGGTGGAACAGGTGGCCCGTGCCAGCTGTTGGTGTCCCGTTGCCCCCCCCCGTCCCCCCAGGGGGCGCTCGCTGGTCCCGGGTCCCAGAGGCTCTGCGAAAGGGCGAGTTTCCCTTGATCCCAAGCTGCTGCGTAGTTTCCCAGCTACTCCTCCGAAGTCCCTAGGAGGAGGAATGATCGGAGATATTTTTGCATGTCATCTTACAGCGAAAATGATAGTGTTAAGCACCCCCAGTTTAAACTTTTAACTCACTCACGGGCCCTTTAAAATAGTGTTGAGTCATACTCGTTAGGTGGATTTCCATTTTTGAAGCGTAGCCTAATTTAAACCTTATTCCTGAAGTTTGACATGGAAGTTCTGTTCCAGCAGCACGGTTGGGAAGACTGAATGCTGCCTTAGGCACAGGTACCGGAATAAAAGCAGTAGTACGATTTAGACGGCCATTTTACTTCGATTCTGGATGTGGTATTTCTGCCTTTCATTTATTAGAGTTTCTGCATTCACAGACTATGAAAACATGGACAAAACTGTCTCAATTCTGTATACCATATTTACACGTATAATCCAGAGGTTTATAACTAAATTTAGACAAACTGAAGGAAGGTCATCTTACTTGTAAATCCGAGTTACTATTAAGAGAAATTCTGCTACACTCAAATACATTGCATGTCTCCTTGGAGAACTTTCTATGATATAAATGAATAGACCCCCCCCCCCCCACTCCCGCAAGTGCTGGGGACTGAACTTGGGGCCTCAAGCTTACTAGGCAAGTTGATTACCAATAAGCTGTATCCTTAGTCCTAAAGGAATCAATTTTAAGTTTTTGTTTGGAAGCCAATTAACAATGGTTTTGAAAAAATTGTGTTTCCTTTTACAGTATTTTAAATAATGAGAATTAGATGATTTAGAGTCAGGCAGGAAATCCTTCTTGGAGCTTTGTTTAGCAGATATACGAAGAAATACAGCCAGAGAAATTAGACTGTCCCCAAGCTCACAGAGATCTGCCTGCCTTTGAACCCCCAAGTGCTAGGAACTAAATAAAGGTGTGGCTCACCATACCCAACCCACATCTTTTAAAAAAAAAAATCTGTTTAAGGAAAAACGAAAGTGATACTTATTCATGGCAGGCTGGATGATTTGTGAGACTTTTTTTTTTTTTAAATATCAGGCTTGTGTGTTTTCAGTAATGCTTTCTTTGTAAATTTACACAATTAACAATCATAAAAATTCTTTCATACATGTACAGCATTGAAAGGATGTAAATTTTATAGTATTAATATTCTAAGCTCATATTATGCACTGTGTGTGTGTGTGTGTGTGTGTGTGTGTGTTAAGAGTCTCTTTAAAACATTTACCACAACAGATGACTAAGGAAACATGGGTGCTGGCTTGTAAAACTCTGGTTTGGAGGATGCATTGAAAAAGAAAGTGAAGAGGTTTTATAATTAGTCAATCAGAGAAAATGAGAGGTTACAAAGATTATTGGATAATTGGCATGTATGTTATTTTAAAATAAAAACTGCTTATAAACGGCTTATGAATAGCTTTTTAAAAGAAAAAATGAGAATGTTAGTTTAGAGGCAGGTAGCGTTAGCATTAACATTAACAGATATTTGCTTAGGATTTTCCTTCTTGTTTAGGTTATAGGAATGAATCATCTTAACTCTGGCTTCTGCCACCCACTCCTAGCAACTCTGCAAACACCAAACTTTGATTACTGTCAGTTAAAGCCAAATTCTTGTCAAACCAGATATTCTGCTATAGATGTTTTCCAATCTCTTTTGGGCCACCTTGCATACTAAAAGAGATAGCATTATAAACAGTAGACTTCATTTCCAGTAATATAAGAGATTTTTCTGGGCTATCAGTGTGGCAATATGAGCTTTGAACTTTAAACAGTTTCTTTGGGAATTTGGGAAATGTGGAAAAATGAAGAGTTTTACTGAGAGAATTTGCCATATGTTAGGGAATATAGATACACAAAAGGTGAAATTGAAATCAATGACTGGCAGTAACTCATGTGTAGCTAACAGCTGTATCTAGAAATCATGTGCGCTTTATGTTGACTTTCTAAAGCAACTTTTTTTGGTTTTTCGAGACAAGGTTTCTCTGTAGTTTTAGAGCCTGACCTGGAACTAGTTCTTTTTTCTGTCCTGGAACTAGCTCTCTAGACCAGGCTGGTCTCAAACTCACAAAGATCCGCCTGCCTCTGCCTTCCCAGTGCTTGGATTAAAGGTGTGCGCCACCACCACCCGGCTGCTAAATTAAGCAACTTTTAAGTGAAAAAAAATTGTGCATAGGTGTTTTGCCTGCATGTATGCCTGTGTACCTGTGTGTGCCTGGTGCCCATGAAAGCCAGAGGAGAGCATTTTATCCCCTGGAATTGGAGTTACTTACAGTCAGTTGCTAGCCACTGTTTGGGTGGCTCCATCCTCTGGAAGAACAATCAGTGCTCGTCAGCTGTTTTAAATAAATATTTTATTGAGCAGGGCTTTTTGAAATGGGGTCTGATATAGCCCAGTCTGGCCTAGAACTCACTATAAAACTGAGGCTAGCTTTGAACTCCTGACTCTTTGACTCCAATCTCCCAAGTGCTAGGATTACAGATATTTGTCACCATGCTTGGCAAATCATTTAAAAATATTCTTTTTATTATTGAAGGAGTGTGGGGGTGGCTGGAGAGTTTGCTCAAATCTTTTTTTTTTTTTTTTTTTTTTTTTTTTTTTTTTTTTTTTTTTTTTNTTTTTTTGGTTTTTCGAGACAGGGTTTCTCTGTGGTTTTGGAGCCTGTCCTGGAACTAGCTCTTGTAGACCAGGCTGGTCTCGAACTCACAGAGATCCGCCTGCCTCTGCCTCTCAAGTGCTGGGATTAAAGGCGTGCGCCACCACCGCCCGGCTGTGGTTTGAGAGTTTGCTCAAATCTTAAAAGTACTTACTGTTCTTGCTGTTCTTATTGTTCCCAGCACTAACATGGTGGCCCACAATAGCTTGTAACTCCAATTTTAGGTAATCTGATACCTTCTGTTGGTGTCCTTGAGCTTCTGCAAAAACATGGCTCACATTAACTCCCATAGGCACATGTGTACACATACATATAAATATACATATACCTATAAATAAAATCTTTTTTTAAAAGGTTTATTGTGCACAATCACATTTCTGATTGGGCAAGGAAATACTATGGGGGTTATGACTTTTGCAGCAAGGGTGAAATTATTAATCTTAATAAGGAAAGGAGGAAGTGCTGGGGATGTTGCTCAGTTGGCAGAATGCTTGCCTAGCATGCACTAAGTCTTGGGTCCTATAAACTGTATAAACTAATATATGTGGTGGTCAGTCCTAAAATGGAGGCAGGGGAGTTGGAAGTTCAGGGTCATTCTCTGCTATGTAGTGAGCTGGAGGCCAGCATCGGGCTACATAATACCCTGTGTTAGAAAAAAAAAGATTTGATGGCACACACCTTTAATCCCAGCACTATGAGGCGGGTGGAGTTGCATAAGTAGGTGAATGTTTTTGAGGGTTTGAGGCTAGCGTCATCTACATAGTGAATTTAGATCTGGCAGGGATGCATAGTAAAACCTTGGGGTTTTTTTGTTTGTTTGTTTGTTTGTTTGTTTTGTTTTTTCCAGTCAGGATTTCACCATATAACAGCCTTGACTGTCCTGGAACTAGCTTTGTAGTAGGCTAACCTTGAACTCACAGAAATTAGCTTGTCTCTATCTCCTGAGTGTCAGGATTGAAGGTGTGGGCCACCACTGACTAGCCTTCTTTTTATTATATTTTACTTTTTTGAGACTGGGTTTCTCTGTGTAGCTCTAGCTGTCCTGAAATTTGCTCTGTAGACCAGGCTGGCCTCGAACTCAGACTGGCCTGCCACTGTCTCCCAAGTGCTGGAATTAAAAGGCATGGGCCACCACTGCCTGGCTAACAAAACCTTGATTATTTTGTTGTTATTTTTATTTAAAAAAATATGCTGGCGTGGTGGCACACACCTTTAATCCCTGAACTCAAAGGCAGAGACAGGTAGATCTACCTGAGTTGGAGGCCTGCCTGGTTGGTCTACAAAGTGAGTTCCAGGACAGCCAGGGGCTACACAGAGAAACCCTGTCTTGAGAAACAAACAACAAAAAACAGACATGGTAGTGCATACCTTGAGTCCCAGCCCTTGGAAGACTCTGTGAGTTCTAGGCAAGCCTAGTCTACATAGTTAGCTCCAGGCCAGCGAGAGGTACATGGTAAGACCCTGTCTCAAAAAGGCAAAATAAATAACAAACAAAAGGAAAAGATGCCAATACTGTAAGTAAACTGAAGACATGGTAGATGGCTCCGCTCATTCTCACAAACAAAATTTAAACACTATAAAAATGAAAATGTAATTGGAGCCTGGCCTGGTGGCACAGGCCTGTTAATCCCTATATGGGAAGGAGGATCCTAAGTTTAAGTCTCAGCCTGTAAAGTAAAAACTCAGAGATCTGCTTTCCTCTGCCTTTGGAGTGCAGGATTAAAGGTGTTCACCACTATGCCCCAAAATATCTGTTTTTGATTCCTAGCCTACTATTGCCCATTAGCAGACGTGCTACTTTGGCATTCATAACTTCATGTGGGTATAAAGACCCATTGACACATGAGCAAACTGAGATTTAGATTAAGCAATCAGTTTGATAGCCTGTAGTTAGGCTAAGAAGCTGGGTTCAAAGTCATGTCTGAGTGGTGCTTTAGGTACTGTCTCTTACTGTACTGCCCTCGTAGGTTTTTCTGGGCCTTGAATTTCAGGTTATTTTAAAGGACAAGGTGGTCAGAGTCTTGCAGCCTGTCACTTCAGCCTTGAGAAGTGAAGCGGGGCTGTGGCTGGAAGCAAAGGCCAGTGCTGAGGTTCCGGGAAGCCTAGTGGGAGGAGCTGGGAGAGGTGGGATCAAGGGACTACCTATCCCAGCATTCCATGAGCTCCTCCCTGCGGAGTTCACGTCACGTGGGCGGGACAGGCGACGTTCTGCCGTGGCGGCTGGGGGTTGCAGACCAGCGCTTGGAGCTGGAGGAACAGTCTTGTCGCCGCTGATCCTGACTGTCCCGTGATTTAAAACTTGACTGGAATTTGTAAGTAAGCAAAACGAAATCACAACTTTAACATGTTTTAGAGTCTGAACTGCTATTTTCTCCTCTCAAAAGGTCTTTGAGAAAGGATCCCTCCCCACCCCCACCTCCCTACGGCGCAAACAGAAATCGAGGTAGGTTGGGATGGGTATATAATTTCCGGGAGTGTGCAGAAAGTGTACCTGGAATCTTTCAAGCATAAAACGAAACAAAGTGAGAGTAGATTTTTGGTAGGAACTTCAGATGAGAAGTAGAATTACTTTTAAGTTTTGAAATGTAAAGGCGAATTCTTACTGTAAGTGTCCGTTTCTCTTTTCTCTCTGCATACCAGGGTCCTAGTAGTCATTTTAGTCCTTAAAAGATAGAACATTTGCATTTTCCACTTACTAATAGTGCTAAAAGGGACAAACTTTGAAGTTTTTTTGTTTTGTTTTTAGTGACAGGGTTTCTCTGTATAGCCTGGCCTCGAACTCAAGGAGAGAGGGATCCGCCTGCCTCTGCCTCGCTAGTGCTGGGATTAAAAGGGTGTTCCACCACGGCCCGGCCAACGTTGAAATTTTAATAAGACCTATAATTATTTTGCTTGCTTTTCTATGTACTCAGCTGTGTTTCATACCCATTTTTAAAAATTCATCCTTAGAGGAGCGGTGTTAGTGTCGGGAGACAGAGGCAGGCGGATCTCTGTGAGTTTGAGGCCAGCCTGGTCTACAAGAGCTAGTTCCAGGACAGTCTCCAAAGCTACAGAGAAACCCTGTCTCGAAAAACAAAATCAAAACAAATTCATTCTCTTTCTTTAAACAAAATATGTAGTACTCTCTGTATTGTCAGATTTTATGCTTATTTTAATCGATCCAGAGATGAGTTAACTTTTCTAATTAAATACACCGATTTTGTTTGTGTTCCTGTCTTTTTTTCTCCCCAAGACAGGGTTTCTGTTTGGAGTCCTGACCGCCCTCTTGCCTCTGGAATGCTGGGGTTAAAAGCGTGCCTAACCACACCCAAAGTGCCTGTCCTTACGTTTTAAAAATAGTTTATTTAAATATATGAAAGGTTTTGTTTTTAATGGCTACCACAGGGTCCCAGAACTACTAGTTTTAAATTTTCTGGGAAGCCTTCTGGATTGGGATAGTTTAAACCAAGCAACATGACATTATTTTGAGGCACTTTCTTAAGTAATGTTGTTGATTGATCTAGTGCAGAGTCCACAACTAGATAACCAATTTTGCTGCAGTTGTCATGTGACCTTGGCTAACTCATGTAAGCTTTTTCTTTTTCTTTTTTTTTTTTAGCTTTTTCTTTTTTTAATCAGTTTCCCTCCTAATACAGAGATTACCACACTGAGAGCTTCTGTAATAAACAAATACCCAGAATTTAGATGGTTACTTGAGAAATAGAGTAGGATTTTTGTTTGTTTGTTTTTGGGGGCTTTCATTTATTTTCTTGAGGCAGGATCTCTGTATTATATAGTCCTGGTTTACCTGAACCCCTCTATTATTAGACCATTTAGCTTTGAATCAGAATCCACCAGACTCTGCCTCCCAGGTGCTGGGATTAGAGTTGTAGCGTGCTTGACTGTGTCTCAATTGTGCTAGGTCGTCCATTTTGTGCAGTGAGACAAGCACTGTCAATAGCATGTCCTGAACAGTGGTTAGATACACGGACTTTGGAGTCATGGCTGATCAGACCTCCTGTTCTGTCCAGATTCCATTGCTGGCCCGAGGATCTTAGGACTTTGGCAGATAACGTTGTACTTCTGAGCCTGTTTCCTTATTAGTAAAGTGGGGAGTTGTAGGGTTGTTTAGAATATCAAATGAAATTTAAGTACAGAAGGAAAAACAGCTACTACTAATATTACTAATTGGGTTTCTCTGCTGTATACTAGTATTACAGGAATTATAGTATATGATTTTGGTAATCCAAATAGAAATAAAGTTCACTTGTAATTTAATTATTTCTACAGATCAAATTGTATTGCTTTTCTAAATTATTTTTTAAATTTGTTTTGCATCCCAACCACAGTTTCCTCTCCCTTCTCTCCTCCCGTGTCCCCCCATGTATTGCTTTTTAGTTGCTTTACAACTAAACATGACAAAATCAAGTTTAAAATGTTAGTTTTGTCATTTGAAGGTGTAGATAGCTCTAATAGAGCCGCCTAGATTTACTTTATTCTGATGCACTGGAGAAAAACAGCAGTACTTTATTTAGTGCAGTTTCCGTGTGAAACCTAGTTTCTGAGCCCCTTTTGTACCTTGGTACTGCTCCATGCTGCTGTCTCATTTCGCTGGCGCACTGCCTTAGCCACCTGGGTGGTCGTATCCTGCTTGTGGTACAGAACGCCAGCAGCCTGAGGAGAGGACTCAAGTCAGCACAGGAGCCGGCATTCAGGCTCAGGCAGCGGAGGGGATTGCTGATCAGCTCTGTGTTTGTGGATGTCTATAGACAGGAGTTATCCAAGGGTTAATTGACTTACAACTTCTTTGCTTAAAAATTGCAGTCTGTATGCTTTGTAACTAGGTGGTCCTCTGTTTAACATCTTATAGGGAATAGTAATGTCTCTAGTCACCTTTGGTTTTATTAGTGGTGACTGAAAACATAGTTGGTACTCAGGCATGTTACAGATTATCTTTTGAAAATGAACGAGAAACAGTATTTTATAATAAAGGGAGGTGACTGTTCTTTAAAGATCCTTTAAACTTTACAGGACCTGACTTAGGATCCCAGTATGCAGGTCAAAAGTCAAATGTGGCCAGTGCTTGCCTATACCTCAGCCTAGCTGCAGGTTCAGTGAGGCACCCTGTTTCAAAGGATCATCTGGCAAACCTATTAAATTTTGGCATGAGTTTCCTTAGGTTTTCAGAGATTCAGGGATAATGTGTCTATGAATGTTTTCAGAGATTCAGGGATAATGTGTCTATGAATTTGTAGTTCCGACTAACTCCCATGAAATGCTAATTAATATCAGATAATAAGTTGAATATAGTAAGGAAATGGCTGGGAGGGAAGTGGTGGTTCATGCCTTTTATCCCAGTATTCCAGAGGCAGAAGCAGGCAGATTGTCTACCGAGCGAGTTCCAGGGCAGCCAGGACTGTTCTATAGGACTGTTAGGCAGAGAAATGGAGTATTAGTGGGGAACTGGGTGCAGTGGCACAGCCTGTAATACCAACTGCTCAGGAAGCTGGAGGAGGAAGATTTTAAGTTCAAGGGCAGCCTGAGCAACATGATGACGCCCTGTTTTTAAAGAATAGTTATTGTCTTGATTGATGGTCACTTTGATGATGTCCAATAGAAGTGGACATTCGGATCTGGTTTATGAAAAGCTTGTTGGAGGGACAGGAGCCAACTTTAAGAATCTCCTAATGGCTAAGTTAAAACAATGGGAACAGTAAAATTAATGCTGATAGTATGGAATTTAAACCCATAAAGTCTCTATTCCTAAGTCCTTCCTGA
The DNA here is from genome assembly GCF_014885135.2 of Alexandromys fortis. Taxonomy (NCBI): domain Eukaryota; kingdom Metazoa; phylum Chordata; class Mammalia; order Rodentia; family Cricetidae; genus Alexandromys; species Alexandromys fortis. The sequence continues at coordinate 13,006,293 of NW_026067905.1, read as the reverse complement.
TAACATCTTACTGGGATCTCCAGTTCATGCTGACAATTCAGTGACTAAGCGCAGCAGGTAAGAAGGAAGTAGGACGTCACCTTGAAACAAGCAGCACCGTAGTGATGGTTTCATGTAACGTTTGCCTGGGTACTGGCAAGTGAAAGAGAAGAGTCGGGGTATCTCCTAAGATAATACTAACTGCTAAAGAAAGCGGTAACCTGACAGTGGAGACAGTGTGCAAACCTAGTGCTTAAGGTTTGTATTCGGTAAGACATAGGCATAATATACATGAGGACATGTTTCTTCAGTTTTGGTTATTCTATGAACTTTTTGTTTTCCAAATCACAATAAACTGACAGACACTATTCTTGCAGACTGTCAAGGTCACAAAAGACAACTTATGTTTAAGAGATGGAGGAGATAAAAACTAAATGTCATGTGGGTTCTGTTTTAAACATGAAGATTTTTTTCCAAGTTCTTGGAGAGATTTCTGATAGACCTTTCAGATAATCAGATCCTTTAACGTAAAACTCTGTTGCTGGACTTTGGGGGAAACAAGATAGGCCATCCAACAGCAAACTGTATTTATAGAGTTAGCAGCTTAGAGAAGGTGCCAGATAGGATGTAAAATCTTAATTTAGGAAGTTAATCCTATTGTTCACCATGCCTTGTGGGTATTACATGCTAGGAACTGCTTAGCAGTTAGGGAAGATAGTAGGTAGAATATGTGGTGCGGGGTTCCTGGCTTGGAACCTAGAACAGAAAAAGAACATTAATGGGAAGCCGGCGGTGGTGGTGGTGGCTCACGCCTTTAATCCCAGCACTGGGGAGGCAGAGGCAGGCCGATCTCTGTGAGTTCGAGACCAGCCTGGTCTACAAGAGCTAGTTCCAGGACAGGCTCCAAAACCACAGAGAAACCCTGTCTCGAAAAACCAAAAAAAAAAAAAAAAAAAAAAGAACATCAATGGGAAAACTGGTAAAGTTTTAATGTGATTTTATTAGTAGACTTTTATTAGTAGACTTATCAATGTTGAGTTTGTTGGTTTTAACAATTTCCCCTTACATAAGATATTGAATGAAGCATGTAAGGAAGTGGCATCGTTTCTGAAACTTTTCTGTGAGTTGGTAGTACCAGGTATGGTCTATATAGCTAGTTCCAGGCCAGCCAGAGCTACATAGTGAGACCCTGTCTATGACCCCAGGTATAAAATGGGGGAGAAACAGGAAGATTGCTGGCTACCAGCCTACCTTCCAGTTGAATGAGGGAAGACCCTGTCTCAAAGAATTAATACAGGGCAGGTTGTCTAGTGCACACCTTTAACCCCAGCATTGGGAGGTAGAGGCAGTACAGGCAGATCTGAGTTTGAGGTCCAGCAAGGTTACTTAAAGATACTTAAGGATTTAAAAAGCCAGAAGTGAGTAAATAAGCTAGGCATGGTGGCACACCTTTAATCCCAGCACTGGGGTGGCAGAGTTCAAGGACAGCCAGGGCTACACAGAGAAACCCTGTCTCAAAAAACAAAACTGAAATAAAACAAAGCAGAAAACAACAGCAAAACAAGTGAGTAAATAATAAACTGTGGATAGAGCATCTGTAATCTTACTAGTCAGAAGGCTGAGGACGGAGGTCAAGCCTGGTTATATAAGATTCCAGAAAAAAAGTGTATATGGAAGTTGGGGTAAAATTGGGGGTCATGATCTAGTCTCAGTATAGATTTCAGGAACTGATGAGGCTGAGCCACAAGAGGCACCAATTGAGGCCAGGCTGAGCTACTAGGGAGGGAGAATCTCATTAAAACAAAACATTGAGTCAGTTATGCTGCCTAGTGTCAGATTTCTTAGTAAACTTGGGGATCCTTTGTGCATTGCTCTTACCCTATATAACTCTCCTAAACCAGAAGTGTAAGAGTCATCAAAATATTTAGAAGGAAGCGGGAAGTAGAAAAATATTTTTTGCGCTCAGAAAACTATATTAACAAAAGTTTGTATAGTGTCCGAACTGCTCCAAGGCATCTAGTTTTTTTTTTTTTTTTTTTAAGGCATCTAGTTTTTATGTTAAAAACTTCCTAAGGGGGTATTGGAGTGTTTCCCCTGTAGTTTAAATTTCCGGTTTTACACCACCTTTCAGTTACCCAGAACACTTGTTTAAACACTTATTGCTGGTTAGTGAAGATAATATACCCAGGATATTGCAATGATAGGCAGATACTAACAGACGTAGACGCAACTACCTAGTACAAAAAAAGAAACAAGTTTGGCATTAGGTCAAGAAGCTGCACATTAGCTTTAAAAGTTTGGTTGTCAGTGTTTTAAACTGGAACTGCAGATAGAATTTGAGCCATGAGTTTCATCAGGCAGGCCAGAGTAGATGCACCTGTGCCAATAGAAGTCTAAAATAGTTCTGTATGCTTGTTCTCCCTACCCCCATAAGTATGCTTGCAATGTGCATGTGCACATGCATGCTTGCTTAGATGTGTGCGTGCACACACCCGTTTACTTGTAGTTCCTGGAGTGAGAGAGAACATTTGCAGCTGTTTTCTAGCCTGGCATATTTTCCAGCTGTCCACCATTGTGAAGAGAAACATGTGCTCAGTAGTGAAAGTAAGCCTTATATATAAATCCTTACTAGCCCATCTAAATTCAGAGCTAGGTGTGGATTATGAAGCTCTTATCGTTGTATTTTGTCTGTAAATTTAGAGAAACTTAACTGGGAGGTGGTGGCCCATGCCTTTAATTAGCAGGGAGTTCTGAATTCAAGGCCTGCCTGGTCCACAGAGCAAGTTCCAGGTCAGCCAGGACTATACAGAGATACCCTGTCTTAAAAAAAAAAAAAAAAACTTGGCCGGGCAATGGTGGTACACGCTTTTAATCCCAGCACTTGGGAGGCAGAGGCAGGCGGATCTCTGTGAGTTCGAGACCAGAGACCAGCCTGGTCTACAGAGCTAGTTCCAGGACAGGCTCCAAAAAGCCGCAGAGAAACCCTGTCTCGGGGAAAAAAAAAAAAAAAAAAAACTTGGTGAAACTTTGGTTTTACAAAAGGTAGACATAAAATTATAGTTATTTACTAACCTTAGAATAAGCACCGAACCATCTCTCCAGCCCCCCAAAGATTATTTTTTAATTTTATGCATAATATATACTATCAATGGCAGATTTGGACTGGGATATGATGGCACACACCTTTAATCTCAGTTAATTTGAGATTAACTCGTCTACATGGGGAATGTCTCAAAAACAAACAAGCAAGCAGACAAGTAAGTCAGGTCTAGTATTAGAAATGTAGCTCAGTTGATGGTGTTCACCTAGCACAAACAGTATGGCCTCCATCCCAGAAACGGTGGATATGCCTGTAATCCCACTACTCCTGAAGGCCACGATAGGAAGATCACGTCAGCGTTGTATTGATTTTGGGGCTAGTCTGGCCTACATGAGATCACGTCTAAAAACAAAACAAGCAGATTGTGGGTGGTGCTGGAGAGATAACTCAGTGGTTAAGAACACTGACTGTTGTAGAGGACCCAGGTTTGAGTCCCAATTCCCATGTAGCAGCTCACATGTCTGTAAACAGCTCTTTGGGATTGATACCCTTTTCCGGCCTCTGAGGGCAAACACCTATACACACAAACTTAAAAATACGTATCTTAAAATGCAGGTAGTTATGGGGTTTCATACTGACATTTATAATGAGAATGAAACGAGATCAGAATAGTTAAATTATTAAATTCATGTAAAGCTGTTACTGTTAATTGATATACATTTCAGTGGATTTAAATAGAATCTTGTTTGGGGTGTGTGTGTCAGGGAGGACAGCCCTATTTGTACCCTGTCTGCTTGGAACCTGCAGTCCCAGAGCTTCTGCCTAAGTGCTTGTGTTCTGAACAAGGAAAACAGATCTGTGTTTGGTACAGTATTTGGGTTATTTGGAAGCTTCAGTTTTGACACACTCTGGTTTTGTTTTGTTTTGTTTTCCTGCCGTTTGGTTTTTGGTGTTTTCATATGTTTGGTTTTTCTTTTGTTTGAGTTTTTTTGTAACAGCCCTGCCTGTCTGTCCTGTCCTGGAACTCACTTTGTAGACCAGGCTGGCCTCAAACTCAGTGTGTGCCACCATACCTAGCTGGCCACTGTGTTTGTGACCAGTCAGTTTGTTTGGAAATTAAGCATTGCTAAAAGTCCTGTCACCTGTGGGTGGCTTTTTAAAAAAGCATATTTGAAAGTCAGTGAGCTTTCAGCTGTAGCACTGATTCCTTTCTGGACTCAGGAAGATTTGTTTTCTAAGATTATTTTCTCTGTATGTATCTTAATTGACATTGGACCTCACATAAGGCAATTTTTTGTGTGTTTTGATTTTTTGGCCATATTTCTATGAAGATGTGCTTAGAATTTTGTAAGAAAAACAATATATACTCTCTGTGGGCCTCTTTTTTATTTGGGGGGGGGCAGGGACTCATTGGGACTTCGTGACTGTCCTGACACTTGGGATTCTCCTGCCTCTGCCTTTGATCACAGGGTCAGGTCGGGTCCTCAGTGTCCCAGTATTTGACACCTTCTTTGTCTCTGAGCAGGGCCACTGTCTCTTTTCATTAGTGTAGAAGGGTTGTTTTGCCTGTTTCTTTCTTACTGCTGTTGCTGATATTTTAAGTTATAAAATAATGAATGGAGGTACTATAAGCCATGAGAATTTATGATAGAGAATGTCATTGTTCTCCATCTAGTTACAAGAAGAAAAAAATACTAGTTTTTCACGCTTTTGAAACCATTTAAGTAGAAAGTTTATTTAGAAATGTGTGTATTCATATTTTTTTCTTGTACCTTTTTTTGTAACTCAGCATTTTGAATTTCATCTGTGTTCGTATGTCCTATTCTATGTTAGGACTGCAGTTTATTTGTCCGTCTTATTTGTGGACATTTAGCTTTTAGTTTACTGTTACCCTGGGCTACCATGGAGGTTTCTTTTCTGGCTCTGATAGCATCTATGAGGGTTTCTCATGAGTGTATTCCTAAAGTGGTTATATGAGTTTACACTCCTTTCATTAATGTAGGGATTCAAGCTGTCCTTTAGGTTTCGCTTACTTTCCCTAAGACTGGCAAGATGGCGCAGGGGTAGAGGTGCTTGTCATCCGGTCCTCTGACCTCCACGTGTATGCGGAGGCACGTCCGTGCCTGTACACATACACAACAAATGAAATCACAAAATCCAGCTCTTGTGCTGGTTATGCTTTAGTGACAAAACAGCCGCAGTGAAGTTGATTATCGCCAGGTATTGGTGTTTTCTCATGCCCTTTTAGCGCTACAAAGATTAGCATGTGAAGGGTGAAGTATTAACGAGGAAGGCTGAGATTCTCGGATTAACATGAATGGTATGGCATTGGTCCTGAGGCTTTTAAGCAAATAGTGGTAGTGAAGTTGTCAATATTGGGGTCAGGTGTTTCCACGAGCATTTCTTGGCCTCTCTTCATTCCTAATCTGTAATTGTAAGTATAAAGAATGAATGAAGAGACTGGTGATGGGCAGTGCTTGGAAATTTGGACCCCCTTTGGATTCTGAAGGACCAGGGTGACTTGTCTGAACAGGTAACAGTGATGTTCTTATTCATGAATACTTGAGGAACGATGTTTGTTTGACATTGAAGTTGGAGGGATGAAGGTTGAGGAAAGGGTAGAGTTACTCTGAGCTCTGGAAGCTTCAGGGCTTTTTCTTGATTTGTGAGCATGGGAAAGTGGTTTTGCTTAGATAGAGTACCTAGAGCCCCATCAGGTTTATTAATCTCCCCTTTTTTGGCCAGTTTCTTGGATATGAAATAGTTATTTTATTGTGTTTCTGTGTTTTGCTCTAAAAATCTAGAGTTCTCTTATCTTTTAAATGGTGGATTATATAACTTCGCTTTCATTGCTTTTGTTTAATGAGCTTCAAGGTTATGGAGAGTTTGTTTATTATCTGTCTGTATTATAACTAGATACCTTGTTAAGAGGGCCGTTGTACACAGGTCAATGCAATCTGTTATTCCTGGTTTCACTCCCAAATATTTCCTTAAAAATATTTCCAGAAACTGAGGATCTGAATTGGCAGACTGGTACCTAGTTACTGCATACATGCTGACTCTTGTCTCCTGTCAGAATGTGTCCCTGCTTTTCTCTTTGTTTGTTGTAAAATCCTCTAGTCTCTCAGAGAACGGCTTTGACTGGTAGGGCCAATAGTACCCTTGTTTTGAGACCTGTTATATTGTTTTCAGTGTCCCTAGTCTCACATGATTGAGCCTTGGGATTTATAAAAACTACTGGAGGATGGCAGGACACATATTTTAATTTGATAAACTGGCACTTCCTAGGCAGCCATCTTGATCCATGTGTCCCTTTTCCCTCCCTTGTGCTCCATTCAGGGTCATGAGTGTAGCTCGGGTCTGTTGCTCATGCAGTGTTTCGTGTAATCTCAAACTGACTGTGTGTTAACCTGTACAAAAAGATTCGACCGATGCCTTTTTCAGCTTTCAAATGAGTTTTTAATTTTTTTATGCTTAGCTGCTTAGGACTATTATCTAACACTTTTTTCATAATAGGTTTTTCATGGTTAGCTTGAAGCCTCTGATGGAAAGGCTGTCATAGTGACTGGTACCCACATGTTATAGGAATACCTTATGGTCCCTATTGCATGGAAATGATATATGAATATTTTAGTCTCAAAATGTAAAAGATGTAATGTAGTTTGGCAGACAGGCCACATTAATCTTCATATAAATTCTAAATGATTCAGAACCCATCCTGTGCCCAGAAGAGTAACTTCCAAATAGATAGGATGGGTTTGACCTAAGTTAAGTTATGGGGAAACCCGTGAGGCTGTTGTCATCTACCTTGACTGATATAAAGAATTTTTGACTGATGCAAGTAATTCTCAAATGCATGCTTCTAACATTGTGAGCAACTGCAAAGCCCATATGAGTCGTCTGAAGTTTTATCATTTGCAGGTATGTGGCGCATTCCCAGACATTCTGCAAGCGCAACGTCGTTAGCTACTTCTCTGTGACTGGGTCCAGATCACGGTCCTTTCAAGACTGACTTCATTGGATCCTCTGAAGAGGACGCCACCAGGCTTTCCTGACCCTGCTACATCACTGTAGAGCGCCATCGGGCAGGAGTGCCAGCATCAACAGGAGACTCACTGGCTCCATCAACGCCTCTGTTTCACCAGGCGTGATCATCTTACCAGCAGAGCAGAGTGCCTTGGTGTGATACCATCACCAGCTGATACTGCTGCGGAACAGTTCAGACTGGTCTGGCTTTCCTTAAGACGCTGGAATTTGAAGGAGCTATTCTGTGAACTGTGCTGCTAGTAAGTGACTGATAGTATTCTAGACTGGACTGGTCCCTGAGTACAGAGAAAACTAGACCACGAGATCTTGAAGAACTGCATTGAGGTGCAAGCCAGATTTGACACTCAAGTGTTGTTGAACTGAGAAGTTGCTAAAGGAACTGTAACAGGACTGATTGTCGCTTACTGCCTTTCTCTCTCTGTCCTTGTTGCCTTTTGCTGTTACATTGCTTGTGTTGTCTTTCTAAGCCCAGATGTTCTCCGATAACTCACACTGCCCTGATTGTGGGCAACAGTGGTTCCCTAGTTTAGAACTAGGGCATTGGTTATACCAAACTGAACTTGTTGAAAATGAATGTTACCAAGTGTTCTTAGACCGTATTAACAGAGCTGATTATTGCCCTGAATGTTATCCTGACAATCCTGCTAACAGAAGCCTTGTTCTGCCTTGGTCTTTCCCTCTTGAGTGGGCACCTCAAAATCTCACCAGGTGGACCTTTGAGAAAGCCTGCCATCCATTTCTTCTGGGTCCTCCACTGGTTAGAAAAAAGATACATGACTCGAGAGTAGCTGGTTTTAATCCTGCATTACAGTTAATCTTGTCCAGAACAGACAAAACCTTAAACAAAAAACTTGGCCAAAGCAAGTGACTTCTGTAACGGAATCATGACGACTCTCCAGGCTTTGTGTTCATAGCCTAGGGGAGATGAAGAGTTAGCTGTTTCTGTATTCTGTCTCTCTTTCTTTATTTCATAATTTCTTTTAAGGTGCTGGGGATTGAATCTGGGTGCCCTCGTGCATGCTAGGCTAGTACGCTTCCCCTGAGTTTAACCTGAGGCCCCCTTTCTGAATCTGACTCAGCCTGTCACTCCTTTGTCAATTGCTTAACTTGTGGGTCTACTTCTGTGATCTGTGACCTATGCATTTTATTCTCTCTCTGTTTCTCTTTTTATAGCATAAACTTAGTCCGTATTGCAGACTATTTACCTGGAGTCAAACTAACCTATAGTCCAGACAAATGCTTTAGAACTATATTGCCCTTCCTAAGTATTAATGAAATTAATGTCTGGAGGGGAGGCCCCATGCTGTATGCCTCATTAACTGTTTTTCTAACAGTAACTTTTATGAAAACACATTCTTGTAGCTGGATTCTAGATTATTCTAGTAAATTTTAATACACTACATTGTTCTAAATTTTTCCTTTTATACATTGGTCAGTAGTGAGAGAGATGTGTGTGTATATATAAAATTTTTTCATATATCTATATATAAAACCATTTTATCCTCAGCGTAAGTGTTACAGTATTGATAACTGGTCCTTCACAGTCTATTTGTCAATACCTACGTAGGTTACAGAAAAAGGGTTGAGAATGTTACCAGTTTACACTTAGTTGTCTCTATATAACCAAAGACTACCGTCTTGTGGTGACTGAATCTACGTCCTCCCATGGAAGTGGAAAAATAACCTGTGCTGTGAAGTGTATAACAATGATAAAACTTGACTCCATACAGTTTAAGAGTAGTCTAGTGGATGCTTTTTCTTAGACATGAGAATGTGCGCTGAGCATTGGCCACATTCTGGGCTTCTCCTGTTCATGGAAATCATGGAATCAGATTTGGAGTTAAGCAACTTAGAAGAAGCTCCTGGGAACATCTAAGAAGCCACTGAACAATTTTAAAATCCTACTTAAGATTCTAGGTGATCCAGTGCTTCAGTTGCAGCGGAAATGTTATCAAGGACCTGGGTTCTTCTCTTTCCTCCCCTGGGGTTCTTATGGTTGCCTTGTGTTCTCATAGTTGTTTTTAAATGGGTTCAGTATGGTTTGTTGTGCCAGACAGCAGGGGCACATGTCTTTCTTACAAGTCTTAATTTGGAAATAAAATCTTTCTGAAATGTCTCAGCAGATTTTTCTTTTTTAAAAAAATATCTCATTATCAGGTACTGGTTTACACACTAGTCTGAAAAGAACTTGGCTGAGGATTGGCCTTGTCCTGAAACTGCACACTGCCTCCACTGATCAAACTGATCTTTTAAGGGGAGATGTGGAAAAGCGAATAGGTGATGATATGCAACAAATCTTGCTTTCCACATGTTGTGAAACCTGCCTTTGTTTGTCTCTAAAGATTGTATTCTAGTGAGCCACTCTTGTGTGTCTGCCCGTGTCCATCATGGGGGAGGTCTCTCCTGGTCAGGCATTAACTTGCAGTGAGGCACTCCCTCACTGTTGATCCTCAAGCTCTTCCCAAGACATCCTTTGTAGAGGCTCCTATTCCCTCTTCATTTCTTTAGTTAAGAATACCTATGCCCCAAAGACGTGTGCTAAGATTCTATGTGTCTGAGATTTAAACATTAGCAAAATAGAAACAAAATTTTTGTTTTAACCAACTTTTGAACTAGTAGTATAAACATGAAGAATTTATACCATTGAATTTTCATATCAAGGAGTAACTGGAAATACTTTCAAATTAAAATTTTCTCAGTGTGTAAGCTACTGTGAATAGTCTATGGACCATACATTGAGACCTGCACCAGTACATTTGCTTAGAAGGGGAGCCTGGCTCTAACTTTGCTTAGAAGGGGAGCCTGGCTCTAACTGTCTGCCCTTCTTCTGGAGAGGCAGTTTCTGTCTCTCTCTCTTCTCCTCCCCCACTTCTCACTTTCTCCCCTTCCCCCCCTTCATAACCTACTAAATAAACTCTATACCACAAAAAGGATCCTGGCGAGTTCTCAGTACTGCAAGTATAAGTTAAGCCACCAGCAACTCTGGGTGGGAACATTGGGCCAGAGAAAGGACTCTAGTCACTTTGCCTCCACATGTAACTTAAAATACCCAGTGTATAGTAAGCTCCCAGAAATTAATATAATGTAGAAGAGCTAAAACTAGACAGAGAAGGAAATTTTGGAAGTCTTGTAGCTTAGGTTTTTGTAATATTTTTTAAAATATTTTTAAAATGTTATAAATTAGGACATTTATAGTAAATATAATGAATTTTACTAAAATACTGATTAATTTGACTAAATTCTAATGATTAAAATCAAAATGATCTCAGTTTGTGCATGCTAGTCTTTTTGTAGTGTGGAAGAGTTGATTAAAGTATACATAATGATAACATTTTTAAACTGACCATCATAACTTCCCATAATTTTCTGGCAGATTTGGGAATATAAGTATTGGGGTGGACTGGAAGAAAAATACAGTCACCTCTTAAGGGGAGGTGGGTGAATGAGGTTATAGTCTCCAAGTTCCAGGGAGGAGAACCTCAGCCAAACAAATAATCTAAGTCTGGCATGCAAAGAGCATGGCAGTCTGCACGCCATGGCCACTCTTAAGTCTCTGGTCTCCTTCTTGAAAGCTGCTTTTTGAGACAGGATCATACCAGTTTGGGGACCAGTCTGGCCTCCAAACTCAGAGATCTGCCTGCCTGTGTCTCTAGAGCTGGGATTACAGGCATGTACCGCCAAGTCCATCAAAACTGCTTTTTATGAGGGAAAAATAATAGCTTTTCAGCTTCTGGGTTTATATTCTACTTCTGCTAAATGGCCTTGGGCTAGTTTCTTCCCGTGGGAGCGTGATAGGACCTGCGGCATACTGTTACCTGCTTAACCAAGCACATGACAAAAAATATTTAGGACAATGAAGCAGAACTAGAGAAAAGAACAAAATCGTAGTAACAAGTAGAACCAGTGAGGACTTGATGCTTGAATTATCAAAACCTTAAATCTGATTGATCTTGGGACATCATGAGCAGGAGTTGTGAGTCACATGGTCTCGGGTTTGAAGATTGAGAGGCCAGGGGGACAAATGACCCAAGGTGGATCTAAAGTCTTTTGTATCTTAACTGGTAGATAACAGGATGATTTCATTTACGTCAGTGTTACCAGAGACTTTCTATAGCATTGAAATGGGTATTTTGAAAAATGTTATGGATCTGAGCTAGTCATGATGGTACAAGCCTTTAATCCAGGCAAATTTCTATGCGTTTAAGGCCAGCTTGGTCTACATACATAGCTCCAAGCCGCCAACCACCTTGTCTCAGGGATGGGGAAGTGTTGAACCTGCAGATTTACTCAGACTATATATATACTAGAGTCCCGATTCAAAGCTAGATCCACTGGACCAGCGTCGGACCTTTGCAGTGTTTAAGCCATTTTTAGGGTCTTACTTAAAACACTGTATGTCATAGGCAGGCCACCTCACTTCAGACCCCGGCTTTACCTTTAGTCATGTGTGCTTGAGTGAGGTTCTTGACCCCTATCTTGGTTTGGAAAGTAGTAAGAATGCTAGAAGAGTTTCTACTTTATGCCTCGTTGCAAGGATTTGAGTTTCTAATACTTGTTTGGCTGCCTGGCACCAAGAAGGCACTTTTTAAATGTTAATGGTCACAGTTAGATATGCTGTGTTCTTGGATGGCAAATCATTTATGTCCAAGATACCTGTTCTGTTCTGAGAGCCTAAAATGGGATAGTTTACCAAAAGCGGAATGTTTAAACATGCTGGACCCTACTGTGTGTTTGTCATGATGTCCTTCATGTCCGGAGAGACTGATGGTCCTTTGCTCTATTTACTCTGAACTTTAGTCCCGGCCCTTCCCTTTTGTTCTGTCTTCTCCAGATCTCCATCTTTCCTGTTTTCCCTGGGTCTCGTTGGCCACACCTGAGACTTGCAGGATGCGAAGGATGAGCTAGGTCCTGCTGCCCTGCCAACCCTGAGTTTTCTCCAAACGCAGCTTTTCCTGTCCTGTCTTTCCAGCTTGTTATAAAATGGGCCGGAGGCCACGGTTGAAGCTCCCTGTGTGCTCTTGGTTATCATTATAGGTCCTGATGGGTACTTCCTGTATAGAGACAAATACATTTTGTTACCCTTTTTTTCTTTTCCCTTTTTTCTTGTGGTATGTGTGGGAGTGTGTGCAGCATGTGAGTTTGTGTGTTTGCACTCATGCATGCGGCTGTGGGGGCTAGCAGAGAGCACCAGTTGTTTTCCTCTGTCAGGCTGACCAGCATTCTTCCCAGATCCACCAAACCTTGAAGATTCGAACTCAGGTCCGCGGGTCTGTACAGCATATGTTCTTGCCTGGTACAGCACCTCCCTGACCCATTATTTGTTTTTTGGTTGGTTGTTGGCTTTTTTTTTTGTTTCTTGTTTGTTTTGGTTTTTCGAGACAGGGCTTCTCTGTATAGTCTGGCTGTCCTGAAACTTGCTCTGTAGACCAGGCTGATCTCAAACTCAGAGGTCCACCTTCCTCTGCCTGCTGAGTGCTGGGATTAAAGGCGTGTGCCACCACTGCCTGGCCCATTATTCATTTTTTGAAAGTTACCTATTATCTTAAACACAGAGAAGACTGTTGGACATAACAAATATTTGCACCATGATATAAAAGACATTGACATTTTGCCACACTGACCAGAAAAATGTAAGCTACCCTTTAGTCTCCATGAGTGGAAAATAAATCCTAGAACTTTGACCAGTTCTGAGCCCTAGAGAAGACAAAGCAGAAAATGAGTTACTATGGGACACTGAAAACCAACATTTCACAGTTGAACTTGCAAGAGATTCACTAAAAGTAAATGTGTCATTTGAGACACATTCCTATGCTTTATGGGAAAGATAACCATCAAATACCTTTTTAAAAACAGCTAAGGATCAGTTTTTCTGGTTACAGAAGTCTTTAGCAATACATTTTTCATCACTGTGAGGCATGGCCTCACTTTTGTTTTTTTGACAAGGTCTGTCGAGTAGCTCAGGCTGGTCCGGAACTTGCCATATCACAAGGTGATCTCAAACTCACGGTCCTCCTAGCCCCGCCTTCCAATTGCTGGGATTACAGGCTCACCCGGCTTGTGTCCTTTCCTTGTAAGGTTCCAAATAAAGTCTCTTCCTAATATGGATTAGTGACTGCTCAAAAGATTTGCCTGGTTCTAAAACAGCGGCCTCCAGATGGCTCAGATACCAGACCATGTGACTGTGAGTTGAGGTAAAAACATGTTTGTCCCCTGGTTCTGAGGGAATGCTGCTTCAACCCTGTACAGAGGTGAAGGCTTCCAAAGGGTTTGAGAGCAGCTGCTGGGTTGACTGACGTGTGCTGGCGGGCGGAGAAGTATATGTTGAGCGTCTGGGGAGGCCGCTGTGGTGGTTCCTTTGCCATTGCTTTGTACTACACTGTAGCTAGATGAAACATTTTAGGACATTTTATTTGTCATAACGTTAAGAATAAAAGGCACACAGTTAAGTACTCAGGCTTACAACATGGTCACTCCTGTTTCCCTCAGGCTGTTTTCCAGTCCGTCTGTCCGTCTTCCTCCAGCAACCATGAGCTGGTTTTTCTTTCACTGTAGATTTTAATCATTTGCCTAATGTAGAATTTCCTGTAAAGAGGATCATTTGACATGTTTTTGCTATAAGTTTTTAATGTGTTGATAATTAAATCCAGGGCCTTGCACATGCTATACAAGTCTACCACTGAGCTGTACCTACATCCTTAACAAATATTCTTTTTGTTTTTTTCATTTATCAATAATATACTAGAAAACTCTCCTGTCTGTTATAGACTGGGTGTGGTAGCAGATGCCTCTGATCCCAGTACTCAGGAGGATTGCTGCAAGGTTAGGACTAGCTTGGGCTATATAGCAAGTTCTAGGCCTGCTAGGCCTCTGTAGAGACACTCTCTCTCAAACAACAACCAAGGAGGGAGATATGCTGAGGGCTAGGGATGTAGCTCAGTGGTAGAAATACTTGCTCAGCATGTATGAGACCCTATGCTCACACACACACACACACACACACACACACACACACACACACGCTGAAGTGTCTAAGAGCTTGGAGAAAGAAAGCAGAGAAGGCATTCCCAAACATTCAGAGCAGCAGAGAGAGGGACCTGTTCCTAGGTGTCCATTCTCTCCAGTTGTAGACCACATGCATTCATTTTCTTAAAGAATGTTTCCCGTGTATGTGTTTGTGCCCCATTACGTCATGCACTGTGTACGCGGAGGTTGCAGTTGGAGGGTAACCCATGGAAGGAGGTTTTCTCTTACTACATGTGCCATTCGATCTTAGGTTGTCTGTTCTGTTTTGTATTTTATTTACAGTGTTGGGGATTAAACCTTGGGTCTTGTGTCTATCCCTAGATCTTGGTTATCAAGTTTTGGAGGCGAATGTTTTGGCCTGCCCAAACTGTCTCACCCGTCATAAAATTTTAGATATGCTTTTGAAGCACTATATAGGGTTTTATTGCACACTGGGCACTCCAATAGGTGGTTGAGTTGGAATGTTATTAGCTGAGAGTACTGTGGAAACATGCCGAGAAGCTACCTTTGCTGTGCATCTCATGGGCTGTCAGAAGTGTGACCCTTACTAGGCTCTAATGGAAGTTAAGTAACTTACCGAACAAATTATATTCAACAGTAAAACTGAACTTTACGGTGAATTGACTTACACGGCCTAAAACTGGCTCCTGACTCTGTTCCTTTTGAGGAAGGTTTGTACTTGTCTTCTCTGAACACCACAGGGACATGGGGTGAGCGGTTCTGTGTCTCCATAAAATGGCAGATGTGCGCTTGCTGCGGCTGCGGGCAGTTTGTAGCTTGCAGGCAGCACCTGAGCACTTACCCTAAGCGAGCACTTCTGATCTGAATGACGCCAGAGAAAAACATGGGCCGGAGACCGCCAGCACGAGAAATTCAGGGACTGCCTCTGGCTCTGTAGCTGTTTGTAGAAGGATTTTGTGCTTTAATTCAAAGTATTCTCTTTAAGATTCTGGTCCCTTGGTCCCTTTCTACACTCTTGGAACTATATGAGAGCGTTTTAGAAAGTGGTGGCATCTGTAAGAGATTCCTAGTCTGCAGAGTTTTCCTCTCTGCAGTCTGGGGTTGGGGTATGATGTTTCCGAAAGCCAGAAAGCAACACAAGACCAAAGAGACTTTATTCAGAGTTGAAATTGCTGTTTTGCGTTTGAATAGATGAAGTCATTTAACTGTTCATTTGTTTTTCATTTTATTTTAGTCCCTGTATATATTCCTTGGTTCTTGCTTCCTTGGGAAGCATGAGTCTGTTGGAACTTGGGACAAGAAGAAAACAAGCTATCTCTACAACAAAACCCAGACACTAAAAAGAGGTCCCAAACTCTGGAGAGCCAGGACACAAACATGGCCGACAGTGGCTGCAGGGACCCTGTGGAAGGTGAGACTAGTCCTCATAGCACAAAGTACGAGCAGTAGGAAACGGGGGCTGTGCTGAGAATGTCTCCAATGACCAAGACCTCAAGTTCTGAAGTAGAAAGTTATAATTCAGTGGGTTAGTTTCTTACCTTTTTTATATTTACTGATTTTTACGTAATATCAAATCTAATTATAACATAAGAAAGATAAATGTAGATCCCAGTAAGGGGGATGTTTTTAAAACAAAATGCTATGCATCTTTTAAAAAGATGGTAGACTCATCTTTAGAATTCTATTTATTAAAAAAACCTGTGATTTGTAGGGGTTCTTTCAAAAAGTAAAGTCTTCATCCTGCTTCTGTGTGTCTGTGTGGCACAGAATACATAAGTGTGAAATAGCTTCTCCATGAGAAAGAGGTCATGAGCTTTTTTATTGTTATATGTGCATGAGTGCAGGTGAGGTCAGAGGACAGTTCAGGAGCTGCTCCCTACCATACAAGTCTCAGGGGTGAAACCTGAGTTGTGTGTGTGTGTGTGTGTGTGTGTGTGTGTGTGTGTGTAATTGTAGACCTTGCTAGAATACAAAACTGTGGGTGAAATATTTAAAATAAACATTTTTTTATCTCACTAGACTCTCAAAAGGATTCGGAAAACGAACCCTCAGTTCACTCTCAAGCACAGGGCACCACAGTCTCTCCGAGTGACCCTGAAGAAACCCAGACCCCACCTTCTGCCTCTGATCTCAAGAGCGACCCTCATGAGGTAGGGGTCAAAGGTCAAGAGCATGCAGACACAGATGACAGATCAGAGAGTTCAGAGGAGACGACTTCAGACAAGCGTCCGATGGATAAAGCAGAACCCAAGAGCAGCCCGAGCTCTCAGGACACAGAGCAGGGACACCGCCCCCCCTCGGAACACCTGGGTGGAGAGGCCCTGCATCTGGATCCTCACTGCTCTCAAAGCAGCGAGGGGGGAAGAGGAGACGCCCAGCTGGGGAGCAGTTCTGCAGCTGCCCCCAAGGGAGCAGGAGATGGAAGGGAAGCTGCTCAGGAGCCACTTACTGCAGACTCCACCGATGCCCAGAGTTCTGCTTATCCCAGTGCAGGCCCAGGGAGCCAGGACCACCTGAGGAGGCGGCTGCCTGTGCCAGGTGAGAGATCCTCTGAGCTGCCTGTGTTTCCCTGGGACGGTGGAGGACCTGGAGTGAGGTTTCCAGCCTCCTACACCAGCTCAGTCACTGTATTTACTTGCTGCCTGTACCTCTTCTATGAACGCACTTTCACGTCAAGTCCTTTTTGTGCGATATTCCTGTAGCTCTGTGACTTTCCATTACTTAGTATTTTTTTCTGATGTAGCCATTATTTTTCTTCTGAGCATTCTATTTTAGGTATGTTTTTCATGAATTACATATAGTTGTGTTTTTTAAATCCAGGATAATGTGTTTACCTTTTTAGCTGGACCTTTAATTAATTTAATAATATAATAAATATCAAATTTATTTATTTATTTATTTTGTTTTTTCGGGACAGGGTTTCTCTGTAGCTTTGGGGCCTGTCCTGGAGTCCTGGAACTAGCTCTTGTAGACCAGGCTGGTCTCGAACTCACAGAGATCCACCTGCTGGGATTAAAGGCGTGTGCCACCACCGCCCAGCTTCCTGACACACTTTCTGATAGCAGAATTTGACTGCTTGGCTTCAACTTCTACTTTTTCCACTGAGATATCTTGATAGCCCACAAATTGCCTTTTTTAGATGTTTTGCCTGCAAGTATGTCTGTGTATCATGTGCATGACAGGTACTCAAGGCAGTCAGGAATGGATGTCAGTTCCCCTGAACCTGGAATTAGAGATGGTGTGCACCACCATGCAGATATTGGGAATTGAACGTTGGTCCTCTGGAAGAGCAGCAAGTGTTCTTAATCACGGAGCCATTTCTCCAGCCCCACCAACTGCATTTTAAAATATTTTTATTTGCTGTTTATATTAATGCAATATAATAAAAAAGGAACACAACTTAAGAAACCTTACTTTTATTTCTTTTCTTTGTTTTCTTTTTTTTTTTTTTACCACTAGACCACCAGGGATTACTTTTATTTCTTATGACTCTATTTAATTTATTTTCAATTGAAAATTTTCAATTTTCTTGTCCTTTGTAAAACAAAATATCATGTAAATCAACAGGCAAATGTGTATAAATCAACACGAATACACACATGTTGATGCTTGGTTGGTCTTTGTTGTTGCTCTTGTTTTGAGATGGTATCCCATTCTATAGCCCAAGCTGACCTCAGACTCATAGTGATCCTCCTGCCTCAGCCTTTTGAGATCCAGGATTGCAGCATGCACAGCCTACTCACCGAAGAGACCAGTCTGAAATGCCCACATTCTAGTAGTATTCATCAAGGACTTGGTGGTTTTAGTGCAGATCCCCATACCTAGTACATCTCATGCATTCCCATCAGAATATCTGGACCGAAGCACTTAGCTCATGTCTTTCTTTGTGTTTCTCTGGCATCCAACACATAAGTACAACTTTATGAATAGTTTTTGATTGAGAAAATGAATGAATGAATGAATGAATGAACGAACAAATGATGAATGCAGTTGGTTGGACCATTATCTACAATTACAATTTCACCATTGTAGAGGTTCACTGTGGGTAGGGAAATAAAACTGTGGTTTGAATGTAGCGTGTGTGTTGGCGGAGGGGAGATCTAATTGGCAATTTTGGCTTCATAAAAGGAAAAATTGCAAAGTATAGGAATCCCGTCATGTAATTGGCCTAGAGATAAAAGACACTACCCGCTTTTATGGTGTACCGTCTACAAACAACATTCCTTCTCACCCTAGAGGATGGAAGTCCTGAAGAAGAGACACAGTCAGTGAGGAAAAAGGAAGAGGCTGCACAGGAAAGACTGAGGAAGACGGACAGCAGGAGTCTCTGGAGCTATGGTGAGAACAAACCTAATTCTGCTACATTCACAGATCCTCACACAGAGAAAATGCCCAGGAAGCTCTTTGATTTCATTTTCACTTTAATTATATATATGTTCGGTAAAGTCAATAAAATAAAACAATAAAGTTGTAAAGTTTTTCCTCCAGGGCTACTGTTTGATATTTTGTTTAACAAATAGAAATTCTCACAGTTAAAAAACCTGCTGCTCCTCCCTGACCCCTAATGGGGGACTGAATTAGGGCCTTGTGCATGCTCGCCAAACACCGAACGACTGTGCTACCTCGCTAGTGGCTGAAACCCACTATCTAGAAGACAAGAAACTGAAGCTGCCTTTTGCTTTGTTTTGCTTTGTTGAGGCAGGGCTTTGCCAGGTTGTCCTGACTCGGGTTCGCGCAGCCCAGGACTCTTCAGACACATGGTGGTATTTCTGCCTCAGCCTCCAGAAACTGCCTCTCCAGTCAAAGGCTGCTGCTGTCTCAGATTGCACACTCAAAATTGTTTGCTTTCCCTTTTGAGACAGAGTCTCCGTGTGTAGGGCAGGCATCACAGTCCATCCTCCCAGGTGCCGAGATGTGGTGTGCCACCCTGCCATGGTCATTTGGGGCTGTAGAATGCTCTGCTCTGGCCAGTGTGGACTTTAGAGAGTGGGAGAAAGTTCTCAGGACTGCCTTTCAAAGGCTTCCTTGACGGCAGCAAAGTATATGAATGACTTTGACATGGATGGTGTATCTTCAAGAGATTAAAGAAGGTATTTCCGTCAGACTTTGTGTTTTATTTCTTTCTGTGTAGACCATACTAGCCTCAAATTCATGACGATCCTCCTGCCTCAGCTTCCGTTAGACATTAAGTGTGAAAATGTAGGAGAGTCAGGCAAAGGGAACTTAGCATTGCCTGAAGATTTGATAGAGGCCGTGTCTCATTTCTGCTCACACGAGCGCTGTTTCTACTCACGTTCTCGTCTTCTGTTTTCTTCTCATCGATCAGGTCCTATGTTTCTCTGCCTCCTGATTGTGGCTCTTGTGCTACATTCTGTCAACAGCTACTATTTCTCTCCGGCCCAGCAAGTGCCCCAGAACCCAGCTTTGGAGGCTTTCCTGGCTCAGTTTAGCCAGCTGAAAGATAAATTTCCAGGTCAGAGTTCCTTTCTGTGGCAGCGAGGACGGAAGTTTCTCCAGAAGCACCTCAACGCTTCAAACCCTACTGAGCCTGCCACCGTCATCTTTACAGCTGCTCGAGAGGGACGGGAGACCCTCAAGTGTCTGAGCCACCATGTTGCCAACGCCTACACCTCTTCCCAGAAAGTGTCCGCTGTCTCCATAGATGGAGCTGAAAGAGCCCTGCAGGACAGTGACACCATCAAGCTGTGGGTTGACTTGGAGCTTAGTAATGGATTTGAGAATGGCCATAAGGCTGCTGTCGTCCACCGCTTCGAATCCCTTCCTGCAGGCTCCACCCTGATCTTCTATAAGTACTGTGACCATGAGAATGCGGCTTTTAAAGACGTGGCCCTCGTCCTGACCGTCCTGCTGGAGGAGGAGACATTAGCAGCAAGCGTAGGCCCCAGGGAAACGGAAGAGAAAGTGAGGGATTTACTCTGGGCTAAGTTCACCAACTCTGAAGCTCCCAGCTCCTTCAGCCACATGGACTCAGACAAACTGAGTGGGCTGTGGAGTCGCATTTCCCACCTGGTGCTGCCCGTCCAGCCCGTCAAGAACATAGAAGAGCAAGGCTGCCTTTTGTGAAGCCAGGCCCAGCCCAGCTCCAGTCCCCTGGGGGGAGGTGGTTAGTTAGCATGTGACAGGAAACAGCAGAGAAAAGGAGCTTTTCTTTTTTTTTCTTTTTACTTTTATGAAAATTTTCTAGTCTAAACTTTGATAAAGCCAACAATTGGCCTGATGGTGTGTTTTCTTTGCCTTTTTAAGCAAATCAGGCCTAAAATACAACATGAATCATAACACTGAGGGATTGTTTAAATCTCCGTGGGCAGAATCACTGCATAGGAAGATCTGATTTTCAGAGGAACCGTAGCATGACCGCTGCCTTGGGAGGACTCCAAAGGGCCTCGGACTTGTAATTCCAATGATTTCAGGGAACTCTTCTGCCTCTTACTAAGTATTTTTAAGGTTTACTTTAATAATTTAGTTGTGGGGTTGTATCTTACACAGATTTGCACTTTGAATAGATGAAAACAGGAAGCTAAAATTACCCTCCAAATCCTACCTAAAAATTTGGTGCATGTCTCCTTTTATTCCATCAATGAGCTGAGGGAAAGACGGCTTTGGTAAAAGAAAGTGTTCCTGAGTTGGAATCAATGTAGTAATTGGTAGGAATCCCTGGAGGTGAGGAAATCCCAACTGGCTGTATCGTTTCTCTGTGCCCACCAGCAGCCCCTTGCTTCATATCTCCGCTCTTGGCTGCTGTATTTGGGGTTCTCTGTTAAGACTTCAGTGGAACTCAGTTTCACTGAGAAGGAAGTTTGAAAACCATTGATGAAGTGAAAAGCATATTCTAAAGATACAAACTTGGGTAGGAAGAGATGAAAGCGGTAGAGCTTAGGAGTCGGGAGATGAAGTGAGGTTGGTTGTAGAGGGTGGTAGAGACCTACAGAAGGCCTACTATACTATAGGCTGTAGAGACATGGCCTCTGGCTGGTTCATTCTGTTCATTGCTTCTGCTGCCGAGGGCTGGAATGTCGCAACTGTCTGTGATGAGCGTTGAGTGTATAACTTTACCAAATGGGATTTGCTGTGCTCTGGTGGGACGTCACATTCGTTTCTTGACAACTAGTTAGAAATGGCATTAGGGAAGGAATTGGAGAAATGCAAGAGGATGTTCTACATAGGGAAGAGAAAGAGAGAGAGTGTGGCCAACAGCACATCCTGTGGTCCTGTGACTGTTCGCCTGGGGCCAATAGCTGCTGACCTGCACACAAAGGCTAAAGTAAAACTCTAGTAAGATAACCCCATCCACAAAGGTCTGTTCCATTACGTGGATGGGAACAGCCCTGGAATTTTGCACTAGGTTTTGGCTCATCTGCTGCTGTGAGATCATGTATATAATTAAGAAGTTAACTTACTGAGTGTGGAGGGAGTTTAGGGAACACTAAGATGTCTATCGATAATTAAAGGATCACAAAGACCTGGGGTAGGGAGTGAGCTGAAAGTGTTTGCCACAGAAAGATCCCAGACTGGCTTTGGGCGGAGCCTTTGCCGGACTAGGGTGGAGGAATACAGGAAGAAACTGTGCCTTTGCTTTGAGATTCTGAAGGACTCTTGCAATAGATTTGAGAAAAGACCTAAACCCAAAGTTTAAGCATAGTGAATAGAATTTGAGTGTCGACCCAGTGTAGAACAGAGGGACTGGAAAAAAAATCTGTGTGACATCATTTGTTTTTTTCTGTATTTCTAGACTTCTCTTTGTTTTGAATGCTAGTGGCTTGTATAGCCCTGGTTGGCCTGGTCCTCACTCTGTGGCCAAGGGGAACTTTGAAGTTAGAGTAATTTCTCATGCCTCGGTTCCCTGAATGTTGGGGTTATAGGTTTATGCCGCCATACCTGGCTTTAATCTCAGCCCTTATCCAAGTATTACTTCATGGAAAACCAAGGGTGCCTTCAGAACTTCATGTTGGCCTTTGACCTGCGCTACCTCAGGCTGCAGAGGAAGTGGTCTAAAGTGTTTGTACACAGTCTGTGTCCATGGCTCAGATCACAGGTGGAACAAGTTTCTTCATTTGGTTAGAGTATAGCTTTACATAATTTGCTGCCAACATAAATTTAGGATATAATTCATTTCTAAAATTTAATTAATTTTAATTGTTTTTACTGTTGACTTTATTAAAATACTTTTCATTCTATACATTAGTGCAATCAACTGAGACTCGTCAGTTTTTTATCCACTATTTCAAAACCCTTTTTTTATTTAATTTTTTTCAGTACTGGGGATTGAATCCAGGGCTTTGATGTTCAAGAAAAGTGCTCTACCACTAAGCTACATCCCCAGACCTCTTAAAAATTATTTTGAAAAGAGTAATATATTTGTTTAGGCTCAAAACAAAGGATTTTTTGTTTTTGATACAGAGTCCAAACTACATAGCCCAAACTAGTGATTCTCAGGCCTTAGACTTCTAGCTTCTAGAATTATAGAAGTGTGCCACTACACCAGCTTCATGTAATTATTTTTTTAAACAAAAATATATTTTAAAATGTACATATAATTAAAATTTAACCTGAGCTGGGTGGTGGTGGCACACACCTTTAATCCCAGCACTCGGGAGGCAGAGGCAGGTGGATCTCTGTGGGTTCGAGGCCAGCCTGGTCTACAAGAGCTATTCCAAGGCAGGCCTTAAAGCCACAGAGAAACCCTGTTTCAAAAAAAAAAAAAAAAAAAAGAAAGAAAAGAAAAGAAAAAAGGAAAAAAAATCTGATGTACTGCCTTCTAGTGCATTGTTCGTCACATTTTTCTTATTTGTGATAATTTGCTTGCCTTAGAAAAATTATTTGCAGCTACATGACAGAAAACGTCATGTTTGAACGTCACAGTTTAATACCACCATACATACATATTCACACACATTATTTGTTTTGGTGCGGGAGAATTGTCTGTATTCTGTCAATCATGTTATAAATAAATGCTGATTGGCCAGGCAGGAAATACAGGTGGGAAAAACAGACAGGAAGCAAAAATGATGTAAGGAGAACAGGAGAATTCTGGGAAGGAGGAAGCTGATTCCTCCCACTCCTGCCCAGACCACCAAAGCAACAGGATGTGATCTACCCCACTGAAAAAAGGTACTGAGCCACATGGCTAACGTAGATCAGAAAAATGGGTTATCAAGATGTGAGAGTTAGCCAGTGAGAGGCTAGAGCTAATGGGCCAATCAGTTTATAATTTATGGAGACCTATGTGTGATTTTCTCTGGGACTAAACAATTGAGGGGGACCTGGTGGGAGGACAAAAACCCCAACAACAAACAAGCCAGGCCTGTCCATGTTACATTGTTTGTTTAATGGGAATCCTTTCTTGAGTAATACCAAGAAGCAAGCAGGGTGAGAATTAGAAACTGTTTGGACTTGGATTTTTCCTTTTCAGGTAAAAAAAAAAGCTTTCAGAGATTAACAAAGAAGTTCTAGAGAGTTGTTTCCACTGAAATAATTTTAGTAAATTTTACCTGGAAGCCCTCAGGTGTAGGGTAGTGAGGCTCGGCCTGTTGCCCAAGAGCTGGCTGATGAGAGAGCATCGTCTCACAGCCTTTGGTTTGTGCTTAGCCTTGTCAGCTCTGCTGTTAGGCTGTGACCGACAGATGTGGCCTGCAAAAGTGAGGATATAGCAGCAAGATGACTTCACCAGCACTCTTACTTCTGTCTACCAAGATTTCCTAACTGCCAATTTTGCCTCTGCATTTGCCAATTTAATGGATTTGACAGTATTGATGTCAGACTTGCTCGTGCCTCCATGACTGCTTTTTGCATATGTTTCCATATTGATGATGTTGGTTGTGCCTTATTCAATTTTTGTTGGTACACAAATAAATCTCCTTAATTTTTCCTACTTGACTTCTTTTTGACTAAAATTTCCAAAATACAAGAGTTACAGAAATGGGCGTTGTGGCCGTTAATGGTGGGAAGGGTCAGGAGTCTCCTGGAAGCATCAGGTGGTGTTGGTGGCCGACAGTGAAGAGGTGCAGGGTGCCTGAACACTTGTGGTGATTGTGTAGCCATCTGTTCCCACTGTACGTGGCTCTCTCTTGACTAGGGGAAGAGTGATGTAGGAAACACAGCCTTGGGAGTTGTTCCGAACATGGGGTGTGCCAACTGGGATGTATTCAATTTGTGCCTGAGTTGAACATCTTGTATGCTGGAAGTAGGGAGGTAGTGTTAAACTTAGGGGCCAGGAAGACGGTTTCGTAAAGCGCCCGCTGCACAGCGTGATGACTGGAGTTTGAATCCCAGCACACACAGGACAAGTTGGGCTTCTTGCAAGTAATGGAATCTTGACACCCAGGGAAGGATCTGACACCAGGCATACACTAAGATCCGCACACATGCAAATAAATAAATCTAAAACAGCAACTGCATGGCAGCACGCATCTGTAGATCCAGTTCTTAGGAAGGTGGGAACTTCTGGGACTCACTGACCAACTAGCCCAGCTGAACCTGTAAATTCTAGATTGAATGAAAGACCCTCTCAAAAAAGGTGGGGTGCAGTTGAGGAAGACATTTGACATCGATCTCTGATACACACACACACACACACACACACACACACACCAGCCCCAGTGGTAGCTCAGCTGGTAAAATGCTTTCCCTGGAAGCACAGTGACCTGAGCTCACTCTCCACAGCACCTGTTTAAAAGGAGGCTGGGTGTAGTGGCACAGGCTGGTTAGCCCAGCACTGGGAAAGCAAGAGAACAACAGATCCCTGGGACTCTAGGGCCAGCCAGTCTAGTCCACTTGTCACACACCAGGCCTGTCTCAAATAACAAGATGGGCTGTACCTGAGGAAGGACACATGCACACAGCAGAAAAAAGGAAAAATTCACTCTGAGAATATTGCCAAACCAGAATGAATAGAAGCCCTGGATTCCCTGCTTCTGGTCCTCCCTGCTCTTCCTCTGGTGGTGTTGGGCCCTCCTATCGACCCTCAGCTCAGACCAAGGTGTTTCTTCACCAATTTCCTATTTGATTCTTGCAGTTTAGGAAAACATTTTCAGGGGGTAGCATAACTTAACTTTCAATAACCAGAGTGCAGACGAGCCTGCGCAGAGAATGGGGCTTCTTACATGCAGCCCAAATATTTACAGTGAAGTAGCAGCATGGGGGTGGTTTTGTTTTTTAGCTGCTTAAGTTGAAAGGCTAGAAATGTACTCCCAAACACAAACTGGGTAGTAGTCGAATTCTTAGGCAATATATTCAAAGTTGAGACAATTAAAAACTTTAAAACAAAACAAAATTAAGCCCTTCTACTGAGATAGCCCTGGTGGAGGCATGAACTATCAGGAGCTCCAGAGATGGCTCAGGGGTTAAGACCGCTTTCTGCTCTTGTAGAGGATGGGATTGCAGGTGGACACCTTTGTGCCATGCTGGCTTGTTTGTTTCTGTTTTTGTCAATTTACATTCCAAAAGATGTTTCCAAGTAAACTGATATGAAAACCATCCCTGAAAAGTGGGAGTGTGTGCTGAGTCAAATTCCTAGCAACCATATTTGGTAGCTCAGTCATCCAACTCCAGTTCTAGGGGACAAACATACACATAAATAAAAATGTTGAAAAATAGACGAGCTGTCAATATAATAATACTATGAGATTATTTCCTGAGATGTCCTGAGTTTCGAGTTTTCATTTGGGTTGATAATTAATCTACAAAAAACAAAAACAGATAAGCTAGGGACTGGAGAGATGGCTTGGGGTTTAGGAGCACTTGCTGATCTTGAGGAGGACACAGGTTTGGTTCCCAGCATCCACATGGTTAGCCTTCCACTCTTCCAGTCTAGGAACCATAAGAAGGGTTTCTGGGGCAGAGATTTCTGGCGAGAAGACCATGGTGGCAGTGAGAAGGAAAGTGGTGGTATCTGGACATTAGTGGATGGCTTTTCCCTGGAGACCCCTAAGTTCTGGCCTGCCTGAGCCATCTCATCCACCCCATAGCTCGGGACCTCAGTGTGCCCACAGACTAGGAAGGAGGTCCTATCCCACTACTGTCTGGCAAACAGCCTTGCACTTCCAGCTTGTGTTCTGGGCCTTTCTGTCCTCTATCCGTATCTGAGTCTGTCCACTGTTAACCCCAACTCCGTTTTCATCTTCAGTAAGCTGCCTGCTCAGGTCTCCCTGCTCTGTCCATCTGGGTAGGCTGTAGAACTGTCTTCACTGAAGCCAGATTTCACGTGGGGAGTGGAGAATGACACCTGCCACTCTGCCTTCTGGGGCTGTAGAGCCAGCCCCATTCTGCTGGGACAGAGAGAGAGAGAGCCTAGTTTAAAACATGAAAGTAGATCTAAAATGGTAATTCTAACACTAATGTCTTAAGAGTTTTGGGAGCCAGAGTCGCTTTGGAAGAATCGTGGTGATGATCCCTCAAAATATTGACCTGTGTCATGGCACCCTATGTACACTTCAGAATGGTCCAAAATACACATTTGGGGTGATTTTTCTTTTGCCACCACAAGTAATATTTTTTAATTCATACAGTACAGACCCGTGTTGTCTGATACCTGGTTTTCCAGCCAGGTCTTCTGCCCTTGGTCTTGTGAGCAAGAAAACTGTCTCTCTTCCTGCTTAGAGGTATCAGAGAGCCTTACTTCCTGTTTAGAGGTATCAGAGAGCCTTACTTCCTGTTTAGAGGTATCAGAGAGCCTTCGTGCTCCAACTCCAGATCCAGAGCCGTGAGCACCGCAGCTTTTCCAACACCACTGATGTGCCCACGGGGCCTTGCTTGGCTCACGCCACACATCTTTCCCTCGTGAGTCTATATCAGATGACCCAGCACGCATTCCCACTTTGCAGGGATGGTTTTCATATAAGTTTACTTGGAAAAATCTTTTGGAATGTAAATTGACAAAAGAAAAAAAAAAACAGGACTTGAAGGTGTAGGCTTGCTATCCTAGTGCGGGAGCTAAGGCAAGGGTCAGGAGTTCAAGGTTGTGTTTAGCTACAAGGGTTGTTTGTTTGTGTCTGGGGGATAGTCTAAGTAGCTCTGACTGTTCCAGAACTTGTATATATAGACCAAGCTGGCCTCTACCTCACAGAGAACCAACTGCCTTTGCCTCCTGAGTGTTGGATTAAAGGTGTGTACCATCCAGCCTGGCCACCTGGGCTACATGTGATCCCTGACTCAAAACAACAGCAACAAAATCAAAGTGACATAATAAGGAATAAATTGGAAAGACTTCATTTCTGGCCTTTCCTTATTCTCTCTCTGTAGGTCTCTCTTTCTTTCTCTGTGTGTGTGTGTGTTGTGGGTTAGACATGTGCCCATGTGCACAGAGGTAGGAGGAGGATGGCTAGCCTGCTCTGTCATTCTCCCTCAGCTCCTTCTAGCTCTGCCCTGTCAGTGCTAAGGTTGCAGGCACATGTTCAGCCACATCAGGCTTTTTGTTGTTGTTGTTGTTGTTTTTTGTTTTTTGTTTTTTTTTTGAGACAGGGTTTCTCCGTGGTTTTGGAGCCTGTCCTGGAACTAGCTCTTGTAGACCAGGCTGGTCTCGAACTCACAGAGATCCGCCTGCCTCTGCCTCCCGAGTGCTGGGGAGGGGGGCGGTGTCTGAGGAGGCAGAAAAGGCATCTGATTGCCTGGAGCTGGAGTTACAGCTGGGAGCCACTGACCTGGGGCTGGGAGCCAAACTTGGGTCCTCCNCTCCGTGGTTTTGGAGCCTGTCCTGGAACTAGCTCTTGTAGACCAGGCTGGTCTCGAACTCACAGAGATCCGCCTGCCTCTGCCTCCCAAGTGCTGATATTAAAGGCGTGCGCCACTACCGCCCGGCTCACATCAGGCTTTTTACATGGGTGTTGGGGATTTGAACCCAGGTACTCATGCTTGCACAACAAGCATTCTTACCCACTGAGCCATCTCTCCAGGCCCTCCACAGAAGACTTATAAAATGATTTATCTTTGTTTTATTTTTGTGTATGAATGCTTTGCCTTCAAGTATATCTGTGTACATGTCCGTGTAGTGCCTACAGAGGCCGGAAGAGACCATCAGATCCCTAAACTGAAGTTACAGACAGTTGTGAACCACCATGTGGGTGCTGAACCACCAGTGTGTGTAACCACTTAACTATCTCTCTAGTCCCTAACAGGAGACTTTTATTTATTTTTTTATTGGTGTGTACAACCTTGAAATTTTTTTATCTCATGTTTTATGTTACAATGTTCATCTATTTTTAACAATTTTTTTTTTGAGACAGGGTTTCTCTGTAGCTTTGGAGCCTGTCCTGCAACTAGCTCTTGTAGACCAGGCTGGCCTCGAACTCACAGAGATCCGCCTGCCTCTGTCTCCTGAGTGCTGGGCTTAAAGGCAATATGCCACCACCGCCTGGCCTTATTTTTAAAAATTCTTAATTTTTTTCCTCTTAGGCTCCTCCCCATTGACTGTTTTCAGTACCCGACTCATTTTCCTCATGAATTGGGCAGAGAAGAAAGGGAGAGGATTCAGGTTAAGGACCAATAGGACCGTGAGATTCTCAATAGCTGAAGGCCTGAGACGTGGATCTTATTAATCATTCTTTTGGTTTGGGGATGGAGTTCAGAGGACTTTAGGAGAAGGTGAGGGTTCTAGTTTAATTTTAAAACATTTATTGACTCTCTCAAGGGGACTGCTCTTTTGTTAGGTTTAGGAGCAAGAATGAAATTCCCAGTAGGTCCAACGCAGAAGCCGTGGGCTGCCCTAATGTGGATGGACAGGAGTGGACAGAGGTTCAGTTTGCGCCAAAGGGCCAGAGCTGGAGCCTGCGGTTTCTCTGCCCCCAGCACAGGCACATGTCATTTTAGGTTCAAACCCAGAAGGGAGGGTGACCCCAGGTACTCAGGGCGACTCAGCCACCTAGCAGCTGGTGCCCATCTTGGGGAGATGGGAACTGTCACACCTATTTGGACTCTGGATGTGGTTGGTGTGTGGAAGATGGGGCCCATGGTGATGAGACAGAGAGGAAGTGTGGTGGCCAAATGTTTCCCTGAGGCCTGAATCAAGTCTCTCTCAGGTCTGGTAAAGGACCCCTTTGGGAGCCGGTACACCCAGGATTGTGAGGGGAGTCTTTCAGAAGGAGACATGACTTCCTCCTTGGTTGCGGCAAGGGTCATGGCAGGATATTCATTCCTTACATTTCTGGAACAGGTCAGGGCTACCCAAAAGAGGAGTTGATGAAAAACTATCCTTCTTAATCAATCATCAGAATTTTTTTTTGTCCTGAATATGTCAGGATATTTCCTGAACAATAATGTCACAGATCTACAGAGGTGTCAGGACTGAAGGGTTGGAATAAACCCTGACCAAGTAACTCTCCGCCCCCCTAAGCCTTAGGGCCTAAGGTTTGTTGAAACTCCTGCCCCTGTGTTGAAACTCCAGGTCTTTCCCCTCACTGCCCTTTCAAACTCAGTCTCCCACTATCACCCCCATCCTGATAGCCTGAAGATAAAGCAGCCTCATCTGGATAAACAACTCCAGGAGGAGAAACTGCAGGTTTGCACATACCCCAGAGGTTGCATTTTAACTTCCCAGTTCCCAAACCTCCTACACAAACCCAGAGTTTCTCCTTCCCCTTTGGCAGACACCTTTCCCCTTTCCTGCGGTGTCTATACCCCCCCACCTATCCCTGCCCCCCCACCTCTCCCTGCCCCCCCCCTCCCGTCACACTGGCCTCTTTTTTTGCCTCCTGTTTCTAAGTTGCCTTGGAAATCTAGCACTTGGCCTGCAGGTTACTGTTCTCAGTGCCTTCCTGCCTTCCCACCTAGTCCTCCCTCCTGAGATGTGGGGCATCGCTTCTCTCACCCCCTTTCTTCTTCCCACTTACACCTGGACAGAGCTGTGGTCTGAGTCTGAGAAAGGTCAAGGATTGTCATGGAAAAAACCAACTGAGCCCAGATGGTTGCTCCACAAGCCTGAGGCCAAACTGCTGAGCAGTTCTTCCTTTCAGGGTGCCCTAGGGTGATGGGGGCCAGGTGCCATAAAAATGTGCTTGAGGCTCTCTGGTTCTCAGAACTGAACCACGTTAGCAGAACAGAAGCCAGATACTCCCTGAGGCAAAACTGCACTTGAGCTGATACTAGAGGAAGGCTCTGGTCTCAGCACTGGAATGCCTTGGCCACCCAGCTGCAGCCCACCCAGTAAGAGTCAGGCCCTGAGGTGGGTGGGGAGAGCTGCTCTTCTAAACCCTTGAGCAACACAGATGCAGACACACTGACTTCATCCCTGACCTTTCGTTGTTATTTTGTTTTTCAAGAGAGTTTTTCTCTGTAGAGCTCACTCTGTAGACCAGGCTACCTTTGAACTCAGATACCTGCCTGTCTCTGCCTCCCGGTGCTGGGACTAAAGGCACGTACCTTGAAACTAAAGGCACGTACCTTGGGACTAAAGGCTCGTACCTCTCCCAGCTTCATCCCTGGCCTTTCCTGTTTGCGTACTAAGCTAGTTATCTGCTCCCTAGCCTCCATTCCTCCTCTCTGGTTTTGTAGTCCCTGCAACTGTCTCCCTTCTCCCCTTCCCATGCCTCCCAGGACTGGTTGTGTAACTGTGAAGTCTTCTGAGAAACAATGATTAGACCCGAAAGTAGAGGGGTGGGGAAACCTCGGGCCTGGAAAGCGTGGGGGGGCATCAGTTGTACTGCTCTCTGGTGAATTCATCATTCTAGCCAAGATACCTGTAAGAACTGTCAAATAAATACTGCAAAACGGACAAGAAATTCACATCTTTTTATCTCCCTCACCAAGTAAGACTTTCTGGTCTTGTCTGTTTTTTTTTTTTTGTTTGTTTGTTTTGTTTTGTTTCTCGAGACAGAATTTCTCTGTGAAACAGTCCTAGCTGTCCTGGAACTCGCTTTGTAGACCAGGCTGGCCTCGAACTCACAGAGATCCGCCTGCCTCTGCCTCCCAAGTGCCAGGTTTTAAAGGCGTGCGCCACCACGGACCAGCCCAGACAAGACTTTTAATCAAAAATTTTAATAACCTTTCCACCCAGCAAAATATTTGTTTCCACAAAGGCCCTGCTGTAGGCTGGGAACTCTATGGCCCTGGAACAGTGACCCCTGACCCCTTGGAGCAATGGCCCCTCCCCTTCCTCCTTCAGTTCCTGTGCGCTAATTCTAGCCAATTGAATGTGACTGCGAGGACTCTAGGCAATGGGGGGAAAATGATCACCCCTTGAGTGAGAATAGAAACCAATCACACTTCCTGTCCGGGTGTGTTCGCTCTCATTGCAGCAAAGTTCGCCGCCTCTGGGCACTTCAGCTATAACTGTGGTCTCTTTCTTTAAAAAGCCCCTTCCCCCAAGAAACAGGAAATCCTCCTTGGTTGTGGATTCTGACTCAGCAAAGAGCCTTGTGCTAAAGTGAGGGCTTTGGAGAGGAACTGACAAGATTTCGGAGTTGAAAATGGTTGTTTTGGGTGTTCAAATGAGCATTCATTTTAAAGCCATATAGGGCTGGCCCTTCTCCCCGGCGGTGGGATGGAAATACCTCTGAGGTTTTTTATTTAAAATTTCTCCTTTATTTTGACATTCACTTGGTTGTGTTCCAAGTTATCAAAGATGCACAACAGGAAATCTGCAGCCGCAGCGGAGTGATGCAGAGAAGGATGGTGGAGAGGACCAGCTATTCCCTGGCTCCTCCTCCTTCTCTTCCTGTTCAGGGTTCCCTTTGAAGTATACAGAGTGTGTCTCATGGGCAGACTCCACAGCTAAAAGGACCGCACGGCTGAGCTGGGTGAGCTTTCCCTTCCCCAGGAATGGAGACCACGATGCTACAGTGAGATGAGGTGGGCAGGTGACCAACAGCCTACGGTGGAGCCTGTGCCTTGAAAGATGTGGGCTTGGATGGTGTGTTCCTCCCCCGCTTTGTCATGTGGGATCCAGACTTGGACTTGTGGGTTAAGCTGAGAGAGCTGCAGGAGACGCGCAAAGGGGGCTTTGTACCCAGAGCCCCCGAGTCCGGAAGTGGGTTACAGTCGGCTGAGTCGGCTGGGTTGTCCTGCTTTACCCACAGGCGTTGGTATGATGGTGGCGCTGCGATTCGGGTTGGAGGAAATGACAGCTGTGAAACCACAGGAGAGCAAGGCACTGGGCTGGTGGTGAGGAAGTGGGGAGAGCTGCTAGGCCCAGCAGCAAGTCAGGGGGTGCCTGGCCCAGGATGGGCAGATGGCGGACTGGTGCACTGGAGCTGCGGAGCCATCTTTGCACCAGGAGACACAGCTCATCAGCCCTGCTGCTGTGCCCTCCTGTGCAGCGCTTGGCGGTTGAGGTTGCTCCATAGAGGGTTGGGCAAACATTTTGTTGTTGTTTTTGAGACAGGGTCCCAGGGAGCCCAGGGTGACCTTGAACTTGCAATATAGCCCAGGATGACTTTGAACAACTACCATCTGTTTTCCTCTACCTCCCGAGTGAAGGAATCAGAGGCAGGTTTTAGTGGCGCTGGAGATTGGAACCGGGCTTCGTGCAGACCTGACAAGAACTCAACCAACTGAGCTATAGCCCTAGCCTGACTTGTTTGCTTTTCACCAACAACTGAAATAATTTCCCCTCCTAATCCCGTGGGCTTTCTCCCACCCCTTTGGTGGTTTCCAGCCCGCATCAAATACTCCTGTACCCAGGATCCATCCAACCCTGGCCAGGATAAGGGCGAGAGGAAAGAGCTGACTAGCAGATCTTTCTACAATATCTTGGATTTGTGGAACAATAAGGGACATTTAGAGTCCATTTTGGCAAGCTTTGCTTCACTGGAGACAAATGGAAGTCTCAGTGAAGTTACCTGACTGGTCCCAGGCCTAACAAGTGAACAAAATATGGGCAGAGATTGTCTTCTGCTTCTTAGCTAAATGTTTGTTATTTACAGTTGGAGATGTGAGGTGCAGCCTACTCTGTCAAATCAATCAACCGAAGCAACCAACCAACCAAGGGTTCAGGAGAAAGACCAGCCCTTCTGCTGGCCCACCCTCAACAGCATTCTGTGAGTCAGGAGTGTGCAGGCATTAACTATACACCCTTAGAAGTGGGGACAGTGACCCTTGAGCCACAGAGGTAACTGGAGAATTTATCAGGCATACTTACTAAAACAAAACAAAACACCTAAGCAAAACAAAACAAATAAACAACACAAACCTGTAAGGCCGCTGTTAGTTACAAGTGGGAGGTGTGGGGACTAGGGGACTAGAGTAAGACAGAAAAATAGCTCATCAGCCATCATCACGAGGCTGGAGAGTTAGGGGGCCGAAGGAGGGCAAGCAAGCATGAAGTGTAATTACTAA
Source organism: Alexandromys fortis (assembly GCF_014885135.2). Classification (NCBI taxonomy): domain Eukaryota; kingdom Metazoa; phylum Chordata; class Mammalia; order Rodentia; family Cricetidae; genus Alexandromys; species Alexandromys fortis. Next base: position 12,972,962 of record NW_026067905.1, on the reverse strand, counting down.
GACACAGCCAAACTTCAGGAGACCCCCCCCCCCAGAACTCAGGGGAAAGGCTACATCCCCTGATGGGATAAAATGGTCCTGTTCTTAATGTCACATCACAGACGGATGCTCAAGGGGTGCACCAGCCTCTAGAGGAGCTTGCACAGGTGCATGGGAACTTAACTGCTGCAGCATTGCCTCAGATCCCTCCTTCTGGTTGCCATGGAGATTGATCACTTTAATTGCCTTTTGGTCCAGCTCTTGTTGGGACCCTGGACCCTTCTGCTCTGCAGCTGGTGATAAGTACATGGGAGGGTATGGGCATGCACACACCCTCACAGGACTGAATCTACATCTGTGGTTAAGCGTGGAAGAACAGGGGTAACCAGTGAGATCTGCTTACTAGGTTTATCGGACTACAGCGATTGAAATCTGGGGAAGGTTCTCTAGCAGGGGGCATAAGAAAGGACTTGGGGGGGAGAGACAAGGTTGTATAGACTCTCCTTGATGTGGTCCCCATAAACAGCTGTGTGTCATGGCACTTAGCATTAATTTGATGTGTTTCATGAGCAGGGGCGAGATAGTAGATGTGGTATTCTCAGAACTCATATACCTATCGAGCAGGCCACCAAAGTTTTAAAATAGAGTGTAAATCACCTCATGGGTGAATTCCAGCCAGCAAAACTGGGGGATCCTTTAACACTTTTTCCTCTTTGTCCTCTCAAATTCTGGAATTTCTAGTCCTCACCTTCCCCTTTGTGCCCATGCCCACTTTGTTTCCCATGGTCCCCAGAAGCCTCCAGAGCCTTTGCTTAGGCTTTCCCTGGTGTTCCTTCGCACAGCCCAGTGAAGCAAAGGGTGTGGGCTTACTGGGAGGTGTGGTAGAGCTGACTGTTAGAGGGAAGAGTCGGAGAGAAACTGGTGACATTGCAGGCTTCTCGGGGCGCCACTTCTGGGCCATCGATCCTGCCTGGTCCTTGATGCATTGACTAGCTCACATCCTAGTGAACCTTCTGCTATGGAAGCCAGAGAAACTGAGACGGTTCCTGGGGGAGACTATTGGAGGGTCCCCTCCACTCCATTGCTCCTGTGGGACAGTGTTGGGTGTGTGCAGATTGGGGTGAAAGGATTATACATCTGTACTAATAGCCCTTGGATTAGTGAAGGCCTCATGCCCAGAACTTGGCCAGGTCACCGGGTAACTCTGAGGTGCTGCCAATTTGAGGGATGGGGTCCCCCCCTCTTTGTAATGTGTAGGGGCAAAGGAGAGCCTCTCGCCTCCACCTCCATTGGGCACCATGTCAGCTGTCCGTATGTAAAAGGGGGTGCGGTATGGGGAGCAAGTGGTGCAGTGGCTGGCCACCCCACACGGCTGGCTGCAGGGCTCGCTGGTGAGAGGCGCCAGGTTGCCTCTGCCGTCCAGGACTTGGGAGCTGCAGGCATTGCAGGTGGGGGCTCGGGGATGGAGGGAAAGGTCGTGTTCCTCCTCTTCCTCCTCCTCCTCCTCGGCATCCTCATCGTCTGTACTCTTCTTGCAGCAGTAATACTGGGGAGAAAGAAAAGGGGTGCTTGAGAGGCAGTCCAGCTCCCCCTCCCCCATCACTAGTTAGCGTGCCCAGGAACAACCCTCCCTCAGCTTCCGCTGAATACCTCGTGCCAGCCACTTGGTTAGTCAATGGGGAATATACTCCGGCCTCAGAGACCCGCATCCCATTTACTCTCAGCTTTACCCAGCCAATCCTTCTCTTTCTCAATGTGTCCTGGTGGGCAGGGAAGCAGAGAGGGAGGCTCATACACCAATGCAAGGACAAGGCTGGAGGCTGCTGCAGTAGCTTTCAGAGTCTCCCAGGATGGTGACTTCCCTACCAATCCCTATGAACTGGAGAGATGAACGTGAGAGCCTTGCATCTTCCCAGGACACTCCATTGCTTCTGTAGGGTGCAGGGAACGTGTGTACAGGCGCGCGTGTGTGAGGCGCACAGCTCCCTTCTGAACGCGCTCAATTTTCAGCTTCCTTGACTTATGCTTCTCATGTTTTACGGCTTCGGGTTTTGTTGCCTCCAAAGTGGACCTCCCCTTTCTGCCCCCATTATGGAGAAGCGGCTTGCTGGTGGCCCCCCAGCCTCTGCCTAGAGCCCGTGGAACTAACCTGGAGCCTACAGTAGCACAGGACAGCAATGATACAGAGGAGGATCACTGTAGCTAGGATTCCGCCAGTGATCACAACCGTTCCCGCTGTCATCCGCCCGGCGCCCCATCAAACTCTGCAAAGACGCATGCCGGTAAGTGAGGAATAGTCGATCCACATTCTCTGCACAGTAGTAGGTAGGAGGACAGGAGCTGAGTGGACCCAGGCCCGCATGGGCTTCCTGAAGGCAGAGGACTTGCTATGCTTAGACCAGAGTGGGGTGGGGGCCGCAGCGGCTGCAGAAAAAGACAGGCAGAGTGCTAACTGCTCCATTTCTTTAGTCTTTTGGTCTTTCTCTTTTCTGTTGTTTATTATTATTATTATTATCATTATCATCACCATTATTATTATTATATGCATGACTCTCTGTGTGTCAGTGTACGTGTGTATGTGTGTGTATGCCTGTGCCTGCCTGTAGAAGCCAGAGGACAACCTTGGGCATTCTTCCTCAGAGTCTCTCACTGATCTGGAACTTGTCCAGACGAGGCTAGATGGACACAGAGCCCCAGGAATTTCCCTGTTTCTGACTCTCTGATCCTCGGATTACAAATGCCCACCATCACACCTGACTTTTAAAATGTGGGTTCTAGAGATCAAACTCAGGTCCTCTTTGGAGACTGAACTCAAGTCTTCATGCTTTAAGACAAGGCCTATGCTGATGGAGCGATCCCTCCTGCTCCTATGGCTCCAAGAGGGAAGAGAGAAGGATTTTGTCTGGGAAGCATTTTGCTAAGCATCACCCCCACCCCCTCAGTCTGGCTCAGGAATCCTCACATTAACCCTTGAGACAGCTCTTCATTGTCCATGTTCCACATAGGAGGAGGCACCACACTGAAGCTTTGACAAATTTGCCTGGAATTCCACCTAGCCTGGCTCCCCGTAAAAGTCAGCCTCTCTAACACTTCTCTCTTGGGCACAAGTATCAGTGCTTCTGAACATTTGGAGACACGAGTCCAGAGTGAGCTAGCAGACAGCTTCCTGACTCCTGGACAGTCATGGTTAGACTAGGGAAACTGATCCTGGTGCTTGGAGCCAAGTTCCAGGTGAGGCCATCCAGGCTTTTGGCAGGCTGGTGTGTGGTGGTTTCTGAGCCTCCTGGGCATATGGGGGCCCCCACCCCTGCAGCACAGTGGGGGCTGATAGCTGGAGGATGGAGAGAAGACTTCAAGGACTTACACTCAGTGAAGGGAACGATGACCTGTAAGACAACAAAAGGTACAGAGATAGTGGGAAGAGAATGTTACTGCCCAAAAAAGGTCCCTGGGGTCAGTGTATTCCCGAATCTCCACCCAGTCTCATCTCGACATTGCTCTCGGAAGCCCCACTGTTATCTCAAACTCAATATACACAGGATAAAGGCATTTATTTCCAGATAGATGCCCACCTCTGAGCTCTCCCTGTCTGTTATGATTCCACCACACCTGGGCCTCAGCAGCCCCCAGCTTATCAAGTCACGCATCCCGTGTGGTCACCTGGATGAAGGGATACCCATTCCTTCACTCAAAGGTCCTACTTGCTCACCAGTGCTCCTAGAAAGCCGGTTTCTACTACATTTAGAGGTAGCAGCCTTGCTGCTCCTGCCGGGTCTGTGGAGCAGCAGTGTGGGTGTATGCTGGGCACAAGGCATGTCCCGCCCACCAAGCGCCTGAGGAGCGCGAGTCTGCCTTTTCAAAAGCTCTCGGGTGGTTGATTTGCACTTAGTTAGATCAGGGTACAGGATGTGCCCAGCTGTTCTAACTGAAATATCTCAAATGCTTTTGATCTTCTTCAATCTTCTGCTCCCCATGCCAGTTCAGGGTGAACCAGTGTATTGGTGTAACTGACACCCCCGCGTTTGTGTCTGAGCCCCATTCCTTTCGCTGCAGTTTGGTCTTTCATCAGCCCCGCCCTTCGGTGCCCGCATCTCTAACATCTTTCTAGCCCTGCCTGAAAAATAAATATATATTTTAAGTTGACTAGCATCCACCAAAATACAACCTGAAGAGTAGAATATAAAAAGGCATTGCAGGGGCTGGAGAAATGGCCCAGAGGTTAAGAGCACTGGCTGCTCTTCCAGAGGTCCTGAGTTCAATTCTCAGCAACCACATGGTGACTCACAACCATCTATGAGATCTGGTGCCCTCTTCTGGCAGACAGGCATACATGCAGACAGACATTGGATAACTAATAAATAAATTAATTAATTAAAAATGCTGCTTTAAAGAAAGGCATTACAATAGGATCCAGAGATGAGGCAAGGGCTCAGGAACGGGGCAGCCAAGAAAGAATTCCTGGTGCCTTGAAGGATGTGTAAGAGAGATGGTCATGTACCACTAAAAGTTACTCAGGACTTTCCTTCGAAAGAGTGAAAGAGTGAGGCTGGACACAGCCTCAAAGGCTTCACCCTCCCCAGCTGTCCTGTATGCTCACCACCATTTAACTTTTCTTTCTCACCTCCCATTGTTCCCCCAGCTGAAGCCCCTGCCCCATGATGCAGCAGTCCTGGTCTTTAGGAGTTTAGCCATATAAAGGGGTTTAGACACCCTATGACCATAGACCAGGGGTGCAGGGTATGGAGGAGGGGGTGCTGATTACTGAGGAAGATGTCCCCTGCAAGGTCTGAGATGAATCCTCCAAGCTGATAGCATGAAACAGTCCAGGGGCTGAAGAACACGGGGGGGGGGGGGCTGGTGAGCAAGGCTCTGAGAAATGAGAGGGATCTAGAAAGGCTGGGACATTCTAGGGATAGGTCTGGAGCAAACAGGCTTTTGGACAGATGAAGAGCTGAGAGACTGCTTCAATGCCTTTCCATATTCTACTCCTCAAGACTTATTTGGGTGTGTGGCAGTCAACTTAAAAATATATATTTAAACCTGGTGTGGAGTGCATGACTTTAATCCCAGCACTTGGGAGGCAGAGGAAGGTAGGTCTCTGGGAGTTCAAGGCCAGCCTGGTCTACAAAGTGAGTTCTAGGACAGCTAGGGATGTTACACAGAGAAATCCTGTCTCAAATCAGCCAATCAAACAAACAAAATATATGTTTATTTTTATTTTATGTGTATAAGTATTTTGCCTGTGTGTATGTATGAGTACCACATATGTACCTGGTACCAGAGGAAGCCAAAATAAAAGTTGGAGTTACCGATGGCTGTGAGCTGCCATGTAGATGCTGGAAACTGAATCAGGGTCCTCTGCTAAAAATGGCAAGTTCTCTTAATTGCTGAGCCCTGCTAATCAATTTTTGATGCATAAATAGCTTGAGTCTTCTACTAAGATGTAAATTCTTTGCAACCAAGGATTGCGTTATACTGTTCTCCATACCGGCCACTCCCAATATCATACATCACACCATGCGACACAGCAGGCAGGTGTTATATACTCAATAAAAGTTGGGTTATAGGTTCTGCGTGTCACAGGATGAGTTATTAATTTAACTGACCACTAGGGGGCAGCAAGTTGCAACTTTTAATTCCGTCCACAGACTTCAGCATCCCTGTTGAAGATGGATTTGACTTTGCTCAGATGTGTGGCAGGCCATGTTTCTGGGGGTTCCCGAAGCATCTGGTGGGTAGGTGGGGAGTAGGAGGCAAATCTCTTGCTGGAGAGGATTTATAAGATGCCGTTACAACATCCAGCAAACCCTCCCCTGCTTCCACACATACCGCTGAGGTTTGCTTGCAAGACAGAAGTCTACCATAACATCTGCAGGAACAGGGCAGTGACCCAGCCTATAGAAAGTCTTGGCCATTTTTTTTTATTTGTTTTGGTTTTGTTTTAATAATACACAGTTTCAGTTTGTAGCTCAGGTTGGCCAGGAGTTTTCTATGTAGCCCCGCCTGACCTTAAGCTTGTATGTAGCTATCCTTCTCCTGAGACTCTCAAGTGCTGGTACGGCCGGTGTGGAGCCACCATACCGACTTTGAAAGCCTTAGCCCCCTCCATTGGGATGTTTCAGCAGACAGGGGCTTATGGGAAAGCCTTGTAAGAACAGTACCTTCCTCCTTGACTTACCCTGGTTTCCCCTCTTTCAGTTTTAGGGGGCTACACAGTAGCAGTGTCTTAAAATGGGCTGGAGGAAGAAGCCACCATCTGATGGCTGTGTCCTACCTACACCGATACCTCATCTTGGACATTGACCTTTCTGCCTTGGAAAACTGACACACGCAGAAACCCTTGCCAATGTCTGTGAGGAGAAAGTTGGATGTCTACAGTTTGTTGGTTTTGCTTTTTGTTTTTAATTTTAGACACAGGGTCTCATCCTGTCACCATGCTTTCCCAGAACTCACTGTGTAACCCAGGATGGCTTCCAACTCTCAGCAATTCTCCTGTCTCAGTCTCCTAAGCACTGGGGTTGCCGGTGCGAACCATCACGCCTGGCTCTTGTATGTATGTGTATATATTGTTCGTTTGAGACAGGATCTCACTGTGTAGCTCGGTCTGTCCTGGAGCTCATGTAACCTAGGCTGGCTTCGAACTCACAGAGATTTGCCTACCTCTGCCTCCCTAATGCTGGGATTAGGTTGCACTACCGTGCCTGGCACCCTTTTATATTTTTAAAGACCATACCCAGCATGGTTATGTGAGTGGAGCGGGGAGAAGGCTCAGGTATTTCCTGACTGCATGTATGTGCCTTTGTAAGCCGGGAAGGCATGCATGAGATGTGTAAGACGAGCTAAGCAGGCTCAGTCCATTTCCCCAGGACCCGGTACTAACAGTACAATTTGGCCCTTAAATTCCCAACTTAGTGGTTCCCTATTATTTCAGGCAGGATCATTTCCCTTTTTGCAATTAGACCCAAATGGTAATGGTAAATCCTTATACTTATAAATGGCATGGTACAGCTTACCAGGCATATTCCCGCTTATTGTCGGCAGACTTAGAGGAGGCCCCAGTATTCCCCATCCCTGGCACCCACGCCTTGTATGCTGTTCTCACTAACTGTGTGGATGCAGCCCATGACTTGCTTCTAACCAGCAAAAAAGTAGCAAAGGTAATGAGAAGTCACTTCTATGGGCAGGTTCAAGATTCATTTTTTTTTTTCATGAGGCAACTCTTTCTCTTTGCTGCAGTGAGCTGTTATGTTGGGAGATCCAGGCATTGCAGGTGGACTGTGGCCAATAGAAAGCTAGAAACTGAGGCCCTTAGTCCATGGCCCAGAAGTAACAGAACCATTACAGCATCACACAGTGAGATCAGAAGCAAGTCTGTTTCCCACCCACCCAGTCAAGCTTTCAGATGAAACTGCCACCCCAGCCCACGCCTCAAACGCAACCTCTTGATAGATACTGAAGCAATGGACTCAGCTCTCCACCACAGGATTCCTGACTCACAGAGACTCTGGGGGTGTTCTCTGGGTGTTGTTTTAAGCTGTTAAGTTTGCTTCACAGCAAAAAAGAGCAACTAATACACCTTCTTGGACATTACCAAAAAGTCCTATGACACGGGCAGAGAGGCCCCACTTCTCAGAGACCTAGCTGGAGTCACAGGGTAGCAAGTGTCTGAGCCAGGACTTCAGGGCTAGTGGTGTGGATCTCTATCAGAACTTCTGCCTCTTGAGTAGCTTCGTGAGAAGGAGAACAAAGTTCCTGTGTTCTCACCCAAGTCCTATCAGATCTGGGGCAGAGCAACTCAGTGGCGGCCAACCCAAGATACTGGAGTCAGCAAAGATGAAGAATTCTGAGGGTCTTGGCTCTGAGTCCAGGTTTCATAATACTCCCACTACACCCATCTTCCCGCCTGGAGCGCAGATGCTTCTGGGAATGAAAGCTTTGGCCTGTGCCTTGTACTCACAGGAAAGAGCTGGAGCAGCTGTGGCTCAGTCATGCGGGCTGAACATGAGCAGATAGCAGCTGGGGGTGTATCACGGCCAAGGGCATCATCAGTCCCTGCTAGAGAAGAAGGGGGAGTTAGTGGGAGTTGTATGTGGATTTGAATGGTCCGATAAGCTAGGAGATCTTCAAGACTTGGAAGATCATACTCCATCCCATCCCAGACTCATTTTCTTCTTTGATCACTGCTGTATCACTATAAACTCCCCCCCCCCCCAGTGCAGCAGTATAACAATGGGCAAGGGTGCCTGGGGCAAGAGCCTCCGGGGGACAGGATCCCATCTACATCTTTCAACCTCCTCTAGGGAACTCAAGTGTGTGCTCTGTGTGTGATGCTCAGCTCAGCTCAAGTGTGCTGGGAGGGGATCCAGTCATTAGTGATACCACAGAACCACTTTCTGAAAGGACACACTGAAGACCCTTGGCTTCTCTACCCCAGAAGCTGGAGGTCAAGGATTGGTGCCTAACCAGCAGGACTTGGGAGCAGAACTTGGGAAAAGATGACAGGGGATGTGTGGACCTCTAGAGTGACCCAGTCCACACATCACCTTCCTCTCTGATCAGGGTAATTTCTGCCCCTGATGCCATGAATGCTACCTTTGTTAGGGTTCTCTATTGCTGTGAAGAGACACCATGACCACAGCAGCTCTTATAAAGAAAACATTTAGTTGGGTGACTCACAGTTTCAGAGTTCAGTCCATTATCATAATGACAGGGAGCATGGTGGTGTACAGGCAGACATGGTGCTGGAGCTGAGAGAGCTACAACTTGCAGGCAACAGGAAGTGAACTGATTGCCACACCGAGGGAAGCTTGAGCAAAAGAGACCTCAAAGCTCACCCCCACAGTGACACACTTCCTCCAACAAGGCCACACCTCCTAATAGTGCCACTCCCCTTGGTGGCCATTTTCTTTCAAACCACCACAGGTAACCGGGCTTTCTTTTCTCAAGGATGTTCTCACTCTCTGAATGGTAAGTCAGATCACATCTATGGACAGGGTCAATATTGGACTTGTTTCACTAGCTAACTCGCTCCTGGCTGGCTTTTTGTAGTAAGCTGCTATGTTGGGAGCTTCATCTGGCTGGGCTCTGTCCAAGCTCAAGCTGGGAACTGAATTTGGAGTGAGATTTCAAAGCATACTCATGGAAGTCAGAAGACCACAGAGCATTGGGGACAGGTTCCCCCATTCCCACTATGTGAAAAATCTACAGTGGAAACAGAAGGAGTTGTTTTCAGCATCCAGACCCACACTCCACACAAATAAGATGGACCAGCAATTTGGTGAAGAACCTAGAAGCTCTCTGGCAGAGCGATTGCTGAGCTATGAATGCCCCCTTCCTGCCCCTGTGGGATAGAAGCTGTGGCCGGCCCAATGTTCTGGGCCTGTAGTGCCATTAATGAGATAGTCCCAACAAAAGAAGCCAGGTGATACCCAAGGGCTAGGCAAGGAGTTGCCAGGGGCCCCTGGAATGGAGCTGGTGAGTTTGCAGGGCTCAGGGAGACTCATGGCTGCTCTTAAATGCACAGAGGCAAGAGCCAAGTTTAAGCTCCTCTCAGTTCTTTTTTTTAAAAAATATTTATTTATTTATTATGTATACAATATTCTGTCAGTGTGTATGCTTGCTGGCCTGAAGAGGGCACCAGACCCCATTACAGATGGTTGTGAGCCACCATGTGGTTGCTGGGAATTGAACTCATGACCTTTGGAAGAGCAGGCAATGCTCTTAACCTCTGAGCCATCTCTCCAGCCCCCTCCTCTCAGTTCTTTAGCCAATAAAAGTGCACACTACCCTGGCAAGGTAGTGAAAATGAAAGCCATGAACCCACAGGAACACACACACACACACATCTATGATAAAATAAAGGTAATTTATTAAACAAGTGTGCTACATGGGCTTTGCTCAAAAAATGTTTTTTGAGAATCCTTTTTAAATAGTCAGTGGGGAAATCTCTCTCCTTCCCCTCTAAACAAAACTAACAGTCCAGTCAAATCACACCTTGGGCTGATCCAACTGCTGTTTAATTTATTCTCAAAAGAGAGTTGCTTGTGTTTTCACAGACTTCAGAGTGCCAGTCATGAGACGTCAGCACCCTCCAGTCTGGTGGTATTGCTTTGCCTCCGGTTTGTCTGCTCAGGCGGAAGTGGCTAGAGAGGTCCCGGCCACTGTACCACCCCTCCCTCTTTCTGTAGTTACCCACTCCCAAGATTTTCACTTTAGAAAAACAATTCATGGAAATGTAAAGATTCCATGAGGGTTGTCCCCGATATCTTATTTAATAAGAAGCCAAGTTCAGTTCAGAGGGGCCGAGTAGCTTGCTTAATCACACACAGCAAGGCAGAGACAGACAGACCGGGAGAGGCCCTGAGAGTGGAGCATCCTGACTCTGAGCCCCCTGTCTCTCCTTCCAGAACTGCACGCCTTTCACCAGGCGCCGAGGCGTCCCCTGGAGTACTTTCTTGAAACAGATTGACAGTAACAACCAGCTGAGCCACACGTTAAGAAACAGAGACCCTGAACGCCCCAGAGCCACATCCACAGTGGCTGGGCCGGCGCGGGAGTCTGTGTTGTACCAGGTTTGTGTCTGACCGTCTGGCCCTTTGGGGGAAGTGACAGAGGAATGAAGATCTTTGGGAGGCAACAGGGTGGCATGGGAAGTGTGTAGGAGGGGTGACCTTGCAGCGTTGGTGGCATCATCTGGTTCCCATGTCAAGACTGGTTCCAGGTTCTGTGTCTTTGGGGCCAAGTCCACTAGCAGTCTGGACGTGGGTCGGTCCATCAGCAGAGAGCCGGTGAGGAAGTCAGGACATGGGGCTTAGAGGATGACATTCTTCTAGCACAGAGAAGGAGGGACACTAAAAGCCACTTTCCATCAGCCCAGAGGTCCCTCCTCTCTCAGAGGAGGTCCCTTACCAACAGTGACCCCAAATTCCATTAGCAGGGTTCCCTCACTCACTCCCTGGGTGACTTAGGAAGAGAACTACAGGATGCAGCTGCACCCAGGCATGTAATTAATGGCTCCACCCCCTTAGGAACACAAATTAACTGAGTGGGGCCTGAGCACCTGCTGTCAATTTCTTCCGATGCAATTAAGCCTTCTCCAGCCATTTATTAACTG